>NC_067228.1:32043642-32343642 GCF_019924925.1 Ctenopharyngodon idella | reverse complement strand
GTCTCTCTCACAAATGTCTCCATGGTTGCAAGGCACGCTCCCTGTGCAAGCAGGGGGTCACAGACGCTGCGTAATATCATTGCACCTGCTGCAGCCATTGTACGGCAGCAAATTTCCTTGATTATTACGCTGGAATGACAGTATAGTTCCTAGCCATATCGGCCTAGAAAATTGCAACTTTTCATTTTCCGTCGGTCTTAGTACACGATGTAACTACAGAAGAGTCAAGTTTTAAATAGGAAAAATATTGAAACTCTTTGGTCATTTTTGAGCGAGATGCTAACGGTCTAATCAGATTCAATGAACTATGCTAAGCTATGCTAAAAGTGGTACCGCTATACCCGGAGATCAGCTGAATGGATTCGAAAACGGTAAAACTCAACTGTTTAACTCTAGGGGAGTTGGAAAATGAGCCTATTTTCAAAAAAAAGAAGAGTGTTCCTTTAATGTAAATTAGAACATACTTTCTGAATTGGACTAATAACTTCTTATTTTTAGAAATACATTTACAGAAGTCTAATAATGGTTCTATGTACACTGGTGCCTCATCATAAAGAAAAACTGTATAATCTCAAGTCATGATTCATTTAGTTTCCTTTATTCTTATTCTTCATATTTGTTCAGCTTTATGGAAGTCTCACAATGTATAGTTTGCAAATGATAGTCATGTCTAATACAGTTTTGTGTAATATTTAATTTAATTATTGCATTTATTTAATGTAATGATTTATTTAATTTCCATACAGATGATTTTAAAAGAGCGACAGAGAATGTTCCAGCAGAGGATACAGCAGAGAGAGAAAGATCTTGAGGAGTTGAGAGTGGTTGTTGAGTCTCATAAGGTGAGTTTGGAGAAGAACAGAAGTTTAGACTCTCTTCCAGTGCCGGAGCTCTTTCAGTCCCACTGAAGCCTATTGTGAGCCAGAGGCCATGTGAGGCAACAGTAAGAGCTGATTGTGATGTGTGTCCTATACAGCGCTCTGCAGATACAGCAGTGGAGGACAGTGAGAGGATCTTTATTGAGCTGTTACGCTCCATTGAGAATATCTGTTCTAAGGTGACACAGCGGATCAGAGAGCAGGAAAAGTCTGCAGTGAGTCGAGCTGAAGGATTCATGGATCGACTAGAGCAGGAGATTGATGATCTGAAGAGGAGAGATGCTGAGCTGGAGCTGCTTTCTTGCACACATGATCATATTCATTTCCTCAAGGTAACAGATCTGAAATACAGGACAATGGTTATAACTAGGCCTTGCTATTAGAAGATTTTTATGCCTCAGGAGGCATAATAGCAACTGACACTAGTGGTTGTGGCCTAAACTTCCTCGTTATTATGCTCAACTCCCATGCTGGGTGATCGCTGGTTTGGGCAGAAACAGTTACAGAGGCAAGCATTGCTTTTGCTCATACTTAAGGTGATTGACTTGAGTAAACACTTTAAGGGTTAGTTCACCCAAAAATGAAAATTCTGTCATTAATTACTCACCCTCGTGCCGTTCCACACCCGTAAGACCTTCTTTGATCTTCGGAACACAAATTAAGATATTTTTGTTTAAATCCGATGGCTCCGTGAGGCCTACATAGGGAGCAATGACATTTCCTCTCTCAAGATCCATAAAGGTACTAAAAACATATTTGAATCAGTTCATGTGAGTACAGTGGTTCAATATTAATATTATAAAGCGACGAGAATATTTTTGGTGCGCCAAAAAACAAAAAAAACAAAATAACGACTTATTTAGTGATGGCCGATTTCAAAACACTGCTTCAGGAAGATTCGGAGCGTAAAGAATCAGCGTGTCGAATCATGATTCGGATCGCGTGTCAAACCGCCAAACTGCTGAAATCACGT
The DNA here is from genome assembly GCF_019924925.1 of Ctenopharyngodon idella. NCBI lineage: Eukaryota > Metazoa > Chordata > Actinopteri > Cypriniformes > Xenocyprididae > Ctenopharyngodon > Ctenopharyngodon idella. Next base: position 32,341,791 of record NC_067228.1, on the reverse strand, counting down.
GACTTTGGCGCTCCGAACCGCTGATTCATAACGCTCCGAAGCTTCCTGACGCAGTGTTTTGAAATCGGCCATCACTAAATAAGTCGTTATTTTGTTTTTTGGCGCACCAAAATATTCTCGTCGCTTTATAATATTAATATTGAACCACTGTACTCACATGAACTGATTTAAATGTTTTTAGTACCTTTATGGATCTTGAGAGAGGAAATGTCATTGCTCCCTATGTAGGCCACACGGAGCTATCAGATTTCAACAAAAATATCTCAATTTGCGTTCCGAAGATTAACAAAGGTCTTACAGGTCTGGAACGGCACGAGCGTGAGTAATAAATGACATTATTTTCATTTTTGGGTGAACTAACCCTTTAACTCTATTACATTTTATTGCTTGACTCTAACCTCACCTTGCTCTATTCGGCATAGCCAGACCTTCAGACTGACGGACTTCATGGCATGAACTTCACATACTTTTGAAAATCCAGCATTTAGTTAATCCCGATAAACGCTCATTGTCACAGTTGTAAACACAAAGGCTTTTTTCTTCCGTGAGAGGGTTTGGCAACTCGACGGCTGTGTTTCCAGATAGACCATTAAAGAATGCAACTGTTATGAACAGCTCCGAGACTCGAAGACTGAGGATCCAAACGCAATATTTATTGTAAGGGTAATCCACAATCGTAGTAAAAAAAACAGGCAAAAGTCGACACACAGGTAAACAGTCCAAACAATGATAAAGTCCAGGAAACAGGCAAAACAGAGAAATCCAGAAAACAGGCAAAGAATTCAAAAACCAAGACACGGGAGAATTATGATACAAAGGCTCAGAGACGCAATTCTAACAAATGCAAGACTTAGCCAAGAGTGACTGAAAAAACAGGCTTTATATAGGCAGAGGTAATGAGGTTAATAAGACACAGCTGTAAACAATTATGGATGATTAGAGCAAGCAGTGAACTATGGTAAATGAAGTCCGTGCAAGAATAACAATAGTCCGGGGTGGAGTGCCCTCTGGTGACATTCACGGGCACTCTAACTGGTGACTATGACAGCAACACGCACGTCTCCCGGAAACCCTGCAGAATTCAGCCAATCAGATGATGACTTCAAAACTCCAGAAGTGTTTCCAATTTTGTGTGTCATGCACAGCCAGTGGTCTGTGAGCGTGACGTCTGAGGCTGAGACTAGGTTGGAGCTGAACTTTGCAGGAAGGTAGATCTCCAGGAACAGGATTGGGCACTGTGCTGAATCCATCAGACTTGCAATTTTTGCCTGATGGATGATAAAACAGATAAAACAAATCCCATATACCTGCAGTGAAGGAGGGACAAGAGTCATATCAATGTGCATAAACAAAAAGGATTTCTAAGACCTGATTACTAAAAATATTGGAAATTACTAGAAAAGTAGTGCTAGATTAAACCCGAAATGCCCAGGAGAACACCAAGAAAATGATTAATACAATAATGACACAACCATTATAAATATAGCACAGATACTACTAAACTGGTAGTTCATTAAATGGAAGTTATTGAAGATTTTGATAAGCAAGCAAGTAAATACCGTATGTGATTGTAGTGTAGGCGAGTGGTGCAGGCTTTAAGGTCAAGAAGGCTTTATTTTTTGTGTGTTTATTTATTCCTGTAGAGTTTCCAGTCTCTCTCTGAACCTCCTGAATCTACAGATGTACCCAGCGTCACTGTCAGCTCTCTCCTCACATTTGATGATGTGGGAAAGTATGTCTTTCAACTGAAAGAAAAACTGGAGGATTTCTGTAGAGAGGAGATAGACAAGATATCTGGCAGAGGTAAAGTAACAGATATTCATGTACTCTTATATAAGTCTTGCATCACTAAAATGAATATGGAAGGAATATATATTTGTAATGTGTAAAATGATTTTTAATGGTTACAATGTCTCTTTATTTTTTTAGTAACATATATTGAAATTATTCCCACCAATGAACCCAAAATCAGGGAGGAGTTCCTACAATGTAAGACACAATGGAAACACACAGACACACACACATTGGTACTATCAGTATGAGGACTTTCCACTGACCTAATGGTTTCTATACTGAGCTAAGAGAAATGAAAATTTAAAGATGACATCTTTGTTTGCACAATATGTGACATACTGCAATTGTTGTACTGCTGTATGCCTCCTAGAGGTGCACACTTTTAAAATAATTTAAATTTAATTCAATGATTTTGTGTTTTATCTCAGATTCCAGTCCGTTCACTCTGGATCCAAACACAGTGAATGAACACCTCCGTCTGTCCGTCTGGAATAGAATGTTTAATGTCCCTAATGTAGTCCAGCAGTATCCTGATCATCCAGAGAGATTTGATAATTATCCTCAGGTGTTGTGCAGAGAAAGTGTGTGTGGACGCTGTTACTGGGAGCTCGAGTGGAATGGTGATGATGGTGTGGAAATATCAGTGTCATATAAGAGCATCAGCAGGAGGGGAGGGAGAAATGAATGTGTGTTTGGATGTAATGATCAGTCCTGGAGTTTAGACTGCTCTCCCTTTATTTACTCATTCTGGCACAATAACAGTTATACTGATCTTCCTGTACCTCCCAGCCGCTGTAGGATAGGAGTGTATGTGGATCACAAAGCAGGAAGTCTGTCCTTCTACAGCGTCTCTGACACAATGACCCTCATCCACAGAGTCCAGACCACATTCACTCAGCCTCTCTATCCTGGGTTTGCGGTTCATGGTGGATCAACAGTGAAACTGTGTGATCTAACACAATAGAGTACAGAGAACTGACGGTAGTGTGTAATAATACTAATAATGTGGCTTTGAGCTGCATGATAAATCAGTAATTGTAGTCTCAGGGTGTATGAATAGCAGTTGTATATAGTGTAAATTAATAGCTCAATCATTCAAAAGCCAAATTGTTGGAAAATATGGCTCATTAAATTATACATCATATAAGTAACTAGATCATTATAATTTATAATATAAAAAATAATCATATATTATATATATTAAAGGTGTTGCTCCCTCATTAAATTGATTACTTGTTTTGTCTTTTGCTTTGTTGTAGCTTCCCCACTGACAGAGAGCAAATAACGCCTACAACACATTAATATCCAGAGCTGTGAAATATAGTAATAAGTTAACAAAAACCAATAATTGTGTCATGTTTGCTGTTTAATATTATGGAGAATTTTAGCATTACTCTTTCTTTTTTTTTTACATCTTTGCGAAAAAATTGCGTTTTTGACATTCGTTTATTATGACCCTCCCCGGCACCCGTCAGACGCGCCTCCGCATCCGCGCACCCGGAAACTGAGCAGTGCAACAAAAGCAGCGCTTTCTGCAGGCAATAAACACTCTCAGGTCTGTTCATAAAATTCTTTCAGATAAGACAAAACATTTCGGTAGTTTGTTTATAACACAAGTCAACTGTTTATCCTTCAGTGTGTCACTTTTAATGTGTTGGGTGTAGTCCAGCAGTAGGTTTTTACTGGGGCTGCTACTGTGAATCAGTCAGATGGCAATATACAGCACGCTTACATACTAATATATATATATATATATATATATATATTAGTATGCAAGCCTGCTGTTAGACTGTATGGTTGTGCTTGTTGTTTCTGCTGTGAGAGGGCAGAAGTTAATCTCATTCAGATTACTGACAGTAGATTAATCCATTTAAAATGGATTACAGTAAATGTTTATCTGCTCTCAGAGTCAGAGAAGTGTATACAGACTTGAAATACATTATTCCTCTTTCATTTTGTGCTGTGTGTTACCTAATTTATAGTGCCTAAACAAAAAAAATAAATAAAAAATATGCATATTATAATGCATATGATACCATGAGTCGCTGAAAGATCGTTCTGTGTCTCTACTTTCTTTTCTATACTTGAAGGGTCACTGAAAATGTTGGACTTAGGCAGTTAAATCACGCTTACAATGTATAAATTTCACTATATACAAACGCAGTCAAACATAGTGTCATTAAAAAGCACACTTTGCAAGCAAACTTTTCACAAAAAGAAGGATTTTAAATTATAAAAAATTAGATGTAATGTCCAAAAAGTGTTGTGAGATTTTGTTAAATATAAGTGGAACATGTTCATAGTTAATGTGATGAACGACACTGTGTGAACTTGAGGAAAAATGACTAAATATATGCACTTAAATTCACAAAAACATCTGTTGAAGTCATTGCGCAAGAATGAAGAAGAAAAATATGATTCTGAGAAAAGATCAGCATTTGCTGCCACTTTAGATCACATAGGAAGTTGGTGAAAGGAGTGCTTCTCTTATACTGATCTTGTGATGCTCTATTTTTAAAGTTTTCAGTTTAACAGTGGTTATATTGTGCTATGAACTCCTCCTAAGATCACGAGCTGTGGTGTGATGTTGCTGTATCTGGACTCATGCAGATGGCAGTGTTGGAGTTAATGATAATCTGTTCTGTAATCTTCAGTGTAAATTGGCCAGGTTACTGGGCTAAAGTAGTTTGTTTCCACTTAGTTTTTTCAAGTGCATGTTTTAATTTGCTCATTAAGAGCTGTAGAGAGTCTTTTTTCTGTGCTCTGTCGAGAGAGTCAGGTGCTGACTGCACACAAAAGACAGATTAGAGCAGTGTGCGGAGACACAAACGTGATTCTTGAACTGATCCTGTTAATCTGTCTGAAGAGCCTGAGACGGGCCGACAGACGGGCGGCAGGTCCTGAGGCCAGGTGAAGACTAGGGTCTCTTTCTTTCCCTCAGTGGTTTATGCTTCTCTCTAGATGTTTTACTATTTGCTGAGGATGTAAATAGAAAAAAGACACTCAAGGTTGTGTGTTACAGTAATTAAGCAGTTAATTTTTTTAAAGCTTACTATATCATGTTTGATACACGCATTTCTAAGGCCTCTAAATGATCAAAAATAGCTGATAATTCATACTTTTTGTAATCAAGTAAAAGGCCTTTCAGTATAAATAACATTCCCCTCCAGGTTGCGTGTCTTTGCTGTGAAATCTTTATTGATTTTTTTATGAAGTAAACATAAGAATAACTTTATATTGCTAGTAATATTTCAAGATGAACATTTACTGAACTGATGCAAGGTTTACTTGATTATCCATACATATTTTTATTTTAGAAAAATAAATCATGTTAAAATGTGAGTATCAAATATGATACATCAGGCTTTTGTTCATCTCTCAATCATCATAATGCAAAGCTATACAATAGGCCCCCCCCCCCACACACACACACAATAAATATTAGATATTTGATCATAAAACTAAGCATTTAAATATCTTACGTAGACGTATTATTGGAAGATACGGAGTGATAACTGATATTTATATGCATTTTATGTAAGTAGTCTGTTACACTGTTATAAAGATCTCATTGATTTGCATTACAATCAGAATTTTACTTTTTGGCCATATAAATATCTAACTGCACCAAATTTCACATTTTTGCTCAGTTTGGGCCTCTGTATAAAACTTAAGTGTTTTTCCTCCTCGGGAATGAGCTCCATATTCTCACTGTATCAAACTATATGAGCCATAAAAGCTCATGTATCAAATATGATACTCAACAAAAAACACACATGCAACTTTTTTTTAGAGTTTTTTTTTTTTTCATATGTCAGGCTTTACATGGTTAAGACAGCCATTTATTGAAGAGACTGGCTGTTTTTCCAGACATTTAGACATTGTCTCTCTAAATAATTTTAGATGTATGTAATAATATTGAATGTATATTATACAGAAAAACATACATTATACATGACATATATTCTGGCTTCCCGACACTAACTTTTCTGTGTGTTTGTGTTTTGTGAAGCATCATGTCGGATAAAAGTGAGCTGAAAGCTGAGCTTGAGCGAAAGAAACAGCGCTTGGCTCAGATTAGAGAGGAGAAGAAGAGAAAGGAGGAGGAACGCAAGAAAAAAGAGGTGCAGACTTTTTACTTGCATTAATGCACCAGCATGAGTTCCACTTTATGTGCACTCATTCACACGTAAGAATGCTGCTCAATACTGCCAAACATGCCAGAGGTCTGCTGCTTTGAGATGTATCTGAAATATACAGCTTGTCTTTGGTGTATATTAAAGGGGTATAGTTCACCTAAATATAAAAAGAATATTATCTTAAATAAAGAATAAAAAAATATATATATATTTTTATAAAATAAAGACGACGTTTTGAAGAATATCGCTAACCAAGCATGTGATGGACCCCATTGACTTACATAGTATGGGGAAAAAAAAAATACTATGGAAGTCAATGGGGTCCATCAACTGTTTGGTTACCGATGTTCTTCAAAACATCTTCTTTTGTGTTCAGCAAAAGAAAGAAACTCATACAGGTTTGGAACAACTTGAGGGTGAATAAATGATGACAGAATTTTCATTTTTGGGTGAACTATCCCTTTAAAAAATAAAGTCATTCTATATGCATGATTACAGTTGGAAAAATGCTAACTTTATTTGCAAATGTTTAGGGGTGGACAAATTTTCATTAAAATAATGGAGTAAAACAGCTTTTTAAATAAATAAATACTATACTGTTTTATACAGAATACTATGCTGTTGTTATACTATAGTATAACTGCTACAGAAACAATACTCAAATATTTACACTGGTTAACATATGTCATAGTAATATGAAGCAATGTTGTTTAAGCGATGAATCCACACCAGAATCTCAGGCACATCACATGAGTAGAGTAAAAATCAAGCAGATTTCTCAGTTTGAGACTGCTGAGAGTTTAGACAGTGTTTGCAGTTATTGATAAATTTCTCGTAAATTAAAGAAAAAATATTATTTTATTATTTGAAGGTATATTAATATAATTTGATCATTTTTCTTACAAAAACTTTAACAGGGTTGAGTGGTTGAGCTTGATGAGTGCAGGCAACACTACAATTTGTGTCAAAATTGAGTAAATGCTGTTCCTGCGGAAGCATACAGATTGCTGGTTTTTGTTCTTTGGGAACAATAGAAAGTTAGTTTTTTTATGAAGTGTTTGGTTCACTCTGTTTTGTTGGTGTCAGGCTGAGCTGAAGAAGGAGGCCGTCCCACAGCAGGATGATTCAGACCTGGAGAAGAAGCGCAGAGAGGCCGATGCTCTGCTGCAGAGTATGGGCATCACATCAGACACACCTGCGGGTAGGTCACCTACACACCTGGGTCACACACATGGTTGTGTCAGTCTCAGACAGCATGTCCTTGGATTGTTCAGATTTACCTGCCCTAAGATATCAAACTCTGATCGCTTTACATATCTACCTGCCAATAATATGTTCAATAATATGCTACATAAGCCACAATTTATCCTAAAGGTGCAGTCACATTAGCAAAAATTGGGCAGAATTTTACGGACAAATCGAATCCATTGTCAATAGTGTAGCAATGCATGAAGCACCACTTACTCATCGGTGACTTCCAAACTAGGCAGCTTTATATTGTTCAGCATGCTCAAAGTTTAACAAACTTAAATCCAATGTGAAATCCATGTGAGGAAATGTTTCATCTCATGTATCTGTCATGTGAAACTCCATATCACAAAGATGACTGCATTTCTCCCCATTAATTTTTCTGTACAAAGGTAAATGTGACTGCACCCTAATATTTGTCTGTCTCTGCAAGACTATGTGCACTTAATATGTTCCTGTGAATGGTTCCAAAAAATGAAGAAACCCAGTGTAGTGTACTTCACTGTTTGAACACAAGGGGGCAGAAGTGCACCACAGTAGATTTGATGTTACAATTTCAGCAAGCACTTAGCTTAGATATATTTATTTACATTTTCTATATCTGAACTTTTCAATTAAGAATATTGTTAATAATCTGTCTATCTATCTGTGTAAAATATATATATATATTGAAAGATAGATGGATAGATATCTGTATATATCCTTTTTTAAATAATCCTGTTTGTACAGTATTATTTATTATTATTTTTGTGTAGTATTACATACTTACATCTACTAAAAATCACCAAAACACCAGTTCATTAAAAGACACTGAGCAAAAATGTCTCCGAAAAGTTATGTTAGAGAAGAGCTCTAGTAGTTCTAGTAGCATTTGAGTGCAGAAAACACTTGCATTGTGTATGTAAAGCAGAAACATTCAAACATTTGTGACTGAAGTGTCCAACTCTTTTGGATGTATGCAGATGAAAGTATGTTTATAGCTTTTTCTTTTTCTTTAGTTCCTGCACCCATGTCTCCCACGGCCAAATCTGTGGGCACTCCAAGTGAGGCAGGGAGCCAAGACTCAGGAGACTGTGTCACCGGACCAAGGTATTATCTCTCTCTCTCTCTCTCTCTCTCTCTCTCTCTCTCTCTCTTTCTCTATCATGCATGTGGCGCTGGAGAGGTTTGTGGCTTTAACATTGCATCAAGGACAAACTGTCAGGGAAAGTGTTGTTGTATTTTGTGTCTGTGTGCAGGTCTGAGCAGGTAGGGAAAGGTTCTGCTGCATAAATCTCTGTCATTAGCTGTTTTTCAGCTGTAACTTTAAAAAAAATTACCGCTGGAAAACCCCTGAGAAGAAAGAAGGAAAACATGAAAACATTAGCTCTGTTCTAACACCTAGTGAGCTGCCCATCGTAGATGTGAGAAGAGCAAAGGCTCTTCCAAAATGATGATGATGGGGCCTTCTAAGCCATAATCTAAAGGAGAATCGCATCTACAGAGAAGGCTATCCCAGAATGCACTGCAAAAAGCTCCAATCAATGATAATTGTATCCACCTTTTTCTGAACGCGGAAGTCTTGCCCAACTTGTACTGGAATGATGCTTTACATTTGCGGTCTCCGGTGTTTCTAGTCAAATTAGCATATTTTCCGAGCTGATAATGTCATGATAAACCTATGAAAATTACACTTTACAGTGTAGCAAAGACTGTCTTTTGTCAACGCCTCACTCATCAAAGTTTAATGCGTAGATGACACGAAGCTGTCCGAAGTTACTGAAAACATATGAGCGCTCATATCCTACATGCAGCTTCCTATCGGGATGAAGTTTGTGTAATTTTGTCCTCAAAATGATTAAAGTGCACATATATGGTATTTGGGGAATATTTTAACTTAAGTGCTGTAAGCCATGCTCGTTTTTTCTTTCCAGTCTAGCATAAAATGCAAGGCATACAGCGCTGTATACGGACATTCACTTCACTGGTGCTCAAAACACATACTTTCCAAGAATTTCTTCAGTTTATTGCTGTTATGTAGCAGCCAACAACAGCACAGATTAACCCTGCACATAATTTAATTTTAAGTAATGTTCAAAAAGTTTCTGTTTTTCAATGTGTTCCTATGGAGACCGGAACAGGACAGCATCCAAACGGAAGTTGGAATTCCTCATGGCGGCGCTCATCGTTTACTCAGGAAAAAGGTGGATAGAGAACTGCAATGATCATTTATTTTTATAGGCCAATTTGAGATTTTGGCAAAAAGATTTTTTTGGCTTTTGGATAAAGTTCCGTGACCAACAAAAGTTTTGTTCCCCATGTTTTGTTTATCATGATAATCTTCAGAATTTAACTTTTATGAATTTTGAAGCCTAAATACAAGCAGCTGAAGTAAAAGGCTAAATGCACGCTATAAATGAACTACACCACAATCACAGCACCATTAAGCTTCAGACAACTCTTTCAGTATTTATTTAAAAAAAAAAAAAAAAAAAACATTTTTCTTGAAGGTTTGAGTTAGAATATTTTGCAAGATTGTGATTACAAACACAATGAGGCTGTGAAAGCGACTAGTGAGTAGATGAGTTTATCTGTTCAGTGTGACGTTTAATGTCCCTGGCAACCTCTCTGGAGTCCCATTTAGATACTTGTTAGCAACTGTCTTTTTCAAGACATGTAAAAGTTTAAAAAAATCACAAGGGAGTATTACTGATGTATTTTATGTCATAGAATAAAACATGAAAATATCCTGAGCTTGTGTGAACCACAGACCTTATTTAACCAGAAACCCATTAAAAAACAAACAAACAAACATTGACTTAGAAATGCTAAAATACAGCTCGTTTCCGGGTTTTGACCTACAAAAATACATCATCCCTCTATTGTTTAAACAGAATAGTAAAAACAGTCTTAATACAATTTCTTTAACCCTTTGCCTATAATGTTGCTCAGCCTTACATTATATCTGTTAATTGACAGCTGTGAATTATCAGTATGAGATTCTAGTTTAGAGTTAAAAAAAAAAAAAAAAAAATCTGATAGTAAAACAATCTTGCCACACTGTAAACCTGAATAAGTTAGCAAAACTCAAAAAAATTGAGGCAATCGGTTACATCAAAATTTTTAAGTTAAGAAATCCAAAGTTTAAGTAAGCAGAACTGGCATTTTGTACTCATTTTAATTGTTGTTAAAGGATTAGTTCACTTTCATATAAAATTTTCTTGATAATTTACTCACCCCCATGTCATCCAAGATGTTCATGTCTTTCTTTCTTCAGTCGAAAAGAAATGAAGGTTTTTGATGAAAACATTCCAGGATTATTCTCCTTATAATGGACTTCAATGGACACCAACGGTTGAAGGTCAAAATTATAGTTTGAGTGCAGCTTCAAAGGGCTTTAAATGATACCAGACGAGGAATAAGGGTCTTATCTAGCGAAACGATCGGTCATTTTCGAAAAAAAACGTAAATGTATATGCTTTATATAAACAAATGATCGCCTTACAAGTGCTTCCGATAAAACCGTACTTTTGTATTCTTCAAAAAGTTTACGCTGTATGTCCTACGCCTTCCCTATTCTACTTACGGAACGGTTTTGGCAGAAGCACTTGTAAGTCGATCATTTGTTTATATAAAGCATATACATTTACATTTTTTTCCGAAAATGACCAATCGTTTCGCTAGATAAGACCCTTATTCCTCGTCTGGTATCGTTTAAAGCCCTTTGAAGCTGCAATGAAACTATAATTTTGACCTTCAACCGTTTGGAGGCCATTGAAGTCCACTATAAGGAGAAAAATCCTGGAATGTTTTCATCAAAAACCTTTATTTCTTTTCGACTGAAGAAAGAAAGACATGAACATCTTGGATGACATGGGGGTGAGTAAATTATCAGGTAAATTTTATATGAAAGCGAACTAATCCTTTAAATTGAAATCTTTTAAGTAAATTAATTCATATATTTAACTTAAAATTATCACGTAATCTCAACAAACACTTTTATTAGTGGAAACTGTAACAAGCTAATTCAGAAAATGCTAACTTGCTAATTTGCTAGCATGTTAGCAATAGCATGATATAACACTTGCTGAATGAGTTCAGCAATATAAAACATTTAATATACCTGTTCTCAAAGCAAGCCGCATGCTCCACTTGTCACCATGATGGTAACTCTCCAAAAACCTGCATTAACAGAAACCCTTTTGAATTAGCACAGCAAAACATTAATCGCTACTAAATCTCCCTCTTAACATTAATCTTGCACAAAAAAACATTATATAACACTTAATTTTAACATTTACTCTTCCTTTCGAGTGCCATGAGCAAAGCATGCTGAGAAATAAAAATCCCAGCCCAGTTTCAGGTAAACTTAAGTTTGTCTCAAATTAAATGAAATAAGTTCATAAAACGCAAAACAATGAAACAGTTTACTTAAAATGTATCAGTTCTGTGAACTCTAAAGAAAAAGAAAGTGTATTCATAAAAGAAGAATAAACAAATTTGTTTAAATTAAGTTTGTCTCATCCAAACCAATTAATTATTTTGAGTGTTAGGGTTTAAAGTGCACTTTATTATTGATAGTCAAAATAGAGGGGAAACTGGAAAATATTCTGGAGTGGGAAAATTGGATTTTTTTTCCTTGGTGATCGAACCCATGTTTCCCACATGAGCCCAAAGGCGCAACTTTTCTGAGGCACATGAGCTAAACACTAGGCCATGGCTCCAGCTAGTAAAACAATATGAATATAGAAAGGTTATGGATTTTTAGTCTAGAATAAGACCTGTGGGAGCAGTGTAGAGCTGCCGTGGAGAGTGTTTAACCCCTGATTACAGCAGAAACGCTCACACACACACAGAAATGCCCCCGGGGCTCCGTGTCCACTCATATCCCACACCGCTTCACCACTTCCTACACACATGCAGGTCATGTTACACACTGCACACACACATTCTCCCTCATCACTTAATGCACTCATGACCACACACAGCCTCAGGTTGTGCTTCCGCTGATGTGGGTCGGTTTAGTGTCATGATCTGTAAGGATTTCATTGCCTTTTTAAAGTCAGAATGAAATAAAAATGAACCCTATCTGTTTTCTAAATGCATGTTATAGATGTTATTGTGAACCATTGTGATGCATAGGTTTTTTTATTTATTTTTTTATTTGATGTTTTAACCTTGTGGTGTTTAATCAAAATGCCATAACTGGACCTTCCAGTAAAAACAACAGACTTCTCTCTGGTGATTTATGCAGGATTTCTCCAATCATTTAGACCGTTTCCACCTGGTATTAAGATGTATTTTGGTCAGTCGGATCACAAGTGAATGCTAAATACAGGTGAAAATGGGGTCTAACATATTTTGAGCTTGTCCACTTTTGACCACTTCCAGAGGTAGTCGAAAACACATTTGACCGGATTGCTTTCGTAGTGTAAACGCTCATGTGATCGAAAATGTAAACTACGTGAGCTTATTTTGTCCATTAGATCGAAAGATCTGAAAACCCGATACATGTATCCACCCATAGACCCTCCCCTCAAAGAAATCAGGACAGAATTGGTTGAAAGTGGACAAATGAGACCGATTAAAACACCAGGTGTAAACGAGAATGTGTCTCCCTCGACCACTTGTGATCCAGTCGACCAAAATGCATCTTAATACCAGGTGGAAACAGGGCCTTAGTTTGGTTAAACTCGCCCCTGCAAGTTCATGTTCATCTGCTTCCACTTTTGAGTGCAACGCCAACATTTCAACATCCAATCAACAACCAATGTGTAGAATCAAGTCCCCGCCCTTCATTTTTTCTTAGTCAATGATCCATTACACTTGGATTCACATTACAATACATAAAAAAAGATGTCACTACTTACCATTACTACTACCAGACGTAATCATTTATTCAGATTGAAAATAACTATTCACTTTCAGTTATTTTCAATTTGAATACATGATTACTTCTGGTTCATATTAAAGTATATGCCTGAATTAAATGAGTTAATTTTTTTGTAAATACATTTCAAACAGCACAGAATTGTTGTGATTGCATAGATTGCTTTCTTTCACTTGTTATTTTATTTATATATTTATTTATATATTTATTTATTTTTTGGGTAGTGTTATACAAAATGTCTGTCAAAAGTTTTTCAGTAAAATGCAAAACACGTGTACTTTCTGTTCTCCAAAGTAGCATTTATTTGATTTTTTTAAATGGATTTTATAAGTCAAAGTACAGTTATATTATACTGTTACCATTTAAATGGTATTCTATTTTCTTATTTTAAAATTCAATTTTTACCTGTAAAGACACTGCTCCATTTTAGCAGTATTTTGTTCTTATCTATTCAGAAAACCTTATGAAAACCTTCACGGTGCTTGAAGGACATTTCTTATTAGCACAGTTTAAAATGGTTAAATTAAGTCATTTTATTTATATAGCACTTCATACAATACATATTGTTTCAAAGCAACTTTATAGTGATAAACAGGAAAATAATGATTCAATGATGCAAACAGAGTTCATTTCTGCTGTAAAGCAGCTCTAAAAAGAAAATAGTGTCATTGATAGTGTCAAATAGTGTCACATTCAGCTGAAGTCAGTTCAGTGTTGATTCAGTTCCATTGTAAAGATCATCAATTTTGAAATGCGTTCAATTTATCTATAAAGCAGTTCTGGAGGAAACAGTGATGTCAGTGCAGTCAAATCAATAATATTACCGAATATTAAGTGTCCCCATCTAAGCAAGTCAGAGGCAACAGTGGCAAGGAACCCAAACTCCATTGGTGACAAAATAGACAAAAAACAAAAAAAACAAAAAAAAAACCTTGGGAGAAACCAGGCTTAGTCGGGGGACCAGTCCTACTCTGGCCAAATGAATTAAAGTGGTGTGGTTTAATTCCAGGCTGCATCACAAGTCTGATTGTGATGCTTAATATACTCACTGTTATGGGGCGTTCACACCAGACACGACTTGCGTGAATAAATCACGCTATTCACGCATAGTTGGACACTTGAACATTTTGAGTTTACTCGCTTCATTCGCACGTGAAATTCGCTTCATTCGCGCGTGAAATTCACTTCACAACAGACTTGAATTCACGTCATGAGAGGGGCTTCTGTCAGGCGGCTTGTCTCTTTTCTGCACACTTCCTCTGAATAAACACATCGACTCGTCAGCGGGAAAGTAGTTGTAAAATACGGCAAATAAGCTCAATTTGCCGGCTTTAGCTAGCTTGTAGTCTCAATATGTGTGTATATATAGCTCAAATTGAGTAAAGAGCGTTTTTTACAACTTACCAGATTGTCCGACCTCCTCACTCACTTTCTTCCAAGCAAAATCCTTTTTATTCCTGTTTCTAAAAAAGTACAAAGATGTATCGTACAGCAAGGATGATTTTGTCCTCCATGTTGTTTCGGATTTCTGCCTCCTCACGCTACGTCGTCACTACTAGAGCGAGTTCCTGATTGGTTAACGCGGCGCGAATTTTCGCCAAAGTTCAGATTTTTCAACTTGCGCGAATCATGCGTTACGCGCGTCAAACGCCCGAAACGCTCTATTCGCGCCGCCAACAGGAAGTCTATTCACAAAGCAAGCATCTTTATAGTATTAGACATTAAAAAGAGTGTTGATGTCTTTCAATTAGAATAACAACTTCACTTCCTGCTATAAAGCACCTCTCCAGTGTGTTCATGTTTTTATTCAAGTTTGACCTTGACGGACTGAACAGAAGAAATGAACCGGGGAAGATTTCCATGGCAAAGAAGGCGGGGCCCCAGGGCCACACTTACCTATCACGTCATTGTCATGGACCAATGGTAGTTCGAAGGCGTTTATCAAACTTTTCTGTACAGTTCACTTTGGCAAGCTGTTTCGAACTCCAACTCCAAACGAAATTTAGTTTTGGTCTGATTATGTTTGAAATGATGTCACACCAGTTTCTGATTTCACTTGAAATATATTGAGGCCTTAAAGGGATAGTTCACCCAAAAATGAAAATTCTGTCATCATTTATTCACCCTCAGGTTGTTCCAAACCTGTATAAATTTCTTTGTTCTGCTGAACACAAAGGAAGATATTTTGAAGAATGTGGGAAACTGAACAGTTCTGGGGCACCATTGACTTCCATAGTATTTTTTTTTTTTTTTCTACTATGGAAGTCAGTGGTGCCCCAAATTAGATTGGTTACTAACGTTCTTCAAAATATCTTCCTTTGTGTTCAGCAGAACAAAGAAATTCATACAGGTTTGGAACAACTTGAGGGTGAGTAAATGATGACAGAAATTTCATTTTTGGGTGAACTATCCCTTTAAAGAGTGTAGAAATCACAATACAATGCCTTTTTTCTATCACAAATGGCCAAAAAGAAACTTTAGAAACACATCAATCTGTTGTTCTTTAAAGAGATGAAGGCTATTTCATGCACCACTGTCTTAATAGAAGAAAGCAAAGTGGACATCAGAATCTATAGTTTCAGAAGCAGAACATATTATACACCAGCTTCATTTACAACACTGAAGAGAATTTTCATGAATAGCTATGGAATATTTAATCTTTCATCATAATGTAAAAACTTCTTGTGCTACTTTCCTTTTTGGCTGGTGTCACTCCCCCATTTTTAACTGCAATATAGAGAGAATATCCTGTTTAATTCAGAGGGAAAAAAATGGCAGATTCAATTTCATGTTGACTTTAAAATGAAGCATACTCAGAGCTCCTGAAATGGTATAAGTTTCTCTGTAGAGAGGTCTCAGACCCCAAAACCCTAAATCTGCACACATTGTAACTTTAGCTCTGTGGCATTTTTTTACGTGCTGTGTAAACCTTACTTAAGACAATTATTTATGTGACAGACAGCTTTTTGGTCAAACATTTCAGCAATTTACTGACCAAATAATATGCACTACTGTATCTGGTGACATATAAAACATGCTTTTCATGGCATTTATAGTATTTACCTTAAGGGTTAGTTCACCCAAAAATGAAATTTCTGTCATTAATTACTCACCCTTTTGTTTTTGCGCACAAAAAGTATTCCCATCGCTTCATAACATTAAGGTTGAACCACTGTAGTCACATGGACTATTTTAACAATGTCTTTGCTACCTTTCTTGGCCTTGAAAGTGCTGTTATGTTTGTTTCTATGGGGGATCAAAAACCTCTCGGATTTCATCAAAAATATCTTAATTTGTGTTCTGAAGATGAACGGAAGGTCTTACGGGTGTGAAACGACATGAGGGTGAGTAATTAATGACAGAAATTTCATTTTTGGGTGAACTAACCCTTTAAAATTCTCAAATAATTGTGACCAGGTGATTATGTAATAACTGACATGTCTGGCACTGGAGAAGTGTGGTTTGTTTTATCAGAACAGTTGATTTTCTTTAGAAACAGCACTATATGGACATCTGCTTCTGTTTCTGTGTTTGTGTTGTGTTTGTCTTGTGTGTGTATAGATTAGAAGCTTTTCTGCTTGTGTCTCTTAACTGCTCTGAAGTACTGTAACATTGTGTTTTTAACCACCTTTTATATAACAACGTCTCTCTTTCTGTCTGTAACCCTGTCTCATGGCTGTGACACTAACAGGACTCTGCACTGGGACTGTGACCCCTCTACTCTTCTGCTTCACTCTGATCTGGGGTACTGCACACTTTCTGCTCATTCTCCTTCGCTCTTTCAAACCTCTAGAGGAGTCAGTCATGAGTGGTTGTTGGTGGCATATGATCATGAGCAGGGATTCATACTGCAGCATCACAGACTCACTCCATTACAATACTGTAGATCATTGGAGGAGAGTGAGCCACATGAGTTCAGATGTTTTAAATACCACACAGATGTAAACGTAACCAGGTTGCAAGACTTGTAAAGTGAGCACAGTGATTTCCAGAGGATATTTAGGGACTGTTTACTGTTGGTATGAACATTTGAGATGGATTCTGTGGTGCATGTTTACACTACCAGTCAGTAGTTTGGACACACTTATTTAGTATTTATTCATCAGTGTTAATATTTTTTAGAATAATAGTAAAGTCATCAAAATGATGAAATGACACAGTATGGGAATTATACTATGACCAAAAATGTTAAACAAACCAAAACTAACTGTATTCTAAAGCAAGCTTTTGAACAGTATTGAAGGAGTTCCCATGTGCCCTGTTGGCAATTTTTCCTTCACAACCTGGTCCAACTCATACATTAAAATAAATGAATATTAAAAATGTAATATGGTTTTTGCTTTTGTTTGAAATTAATTTATAGACAGGTTATATATTTATGTACAAAGGTAATTTAAGGGATTTAACTAAAAGCCTTTTAAGATTAAAATATTTTTAAGATCATGAGTAACAAATTTCGTCAAGTGTGTCCAATTTTTTTTTTTTTTCACGTCAGAATGTTACATGCATTTCTGATCACCTGTGAATGTGGTAGGGGTGATGGGATCACAATGCTTTCTAAAGCCCCTTTCACACAGAGTGTTAATCGCAGAAAATTGCCATTAAAATTGCTAGAGTGCCTTGTGTGTGAACGCAAACACATCCCGGGATGGGGACCTGGTAACATTGCCGGGATTTGTTCTGGAACATGCCCTGTGTGAACAAAAGGCAGCATCAATGCCGTAAGGGGTGTGTCATACTCAGTGACGACGCTGAAGCTAAGATCATTCTCCAGTTTAGTGGAACGGTACGTGATGTGCTAGTTTATGATCGAATCAGAAAAAATGCACAAGCGTGGTTTCTCGAGAGAGAAATCGCAGATCATAAGCAAACTTAAGACGCTGTGGAGACATTACACATCACATCCTGATGTCACATGTCTTTACGGGATGTGTGTGAAAGCACGCACAGATTCCAGGAAGTCACTGGCAGTATGAATGAACCTCAATTAAACGATACCGGGACACATTATCAGTGTATTTTCTGGAATCTCTGTGTGAAAGGGGCTTCAGACTCATTGGACCCCATTTACACTGGCACTGTGTTTAGTGCTGTCCACAGATCAGCTGAGAGGGCTATTACTTGGTGTACATGAGGCTTTAAAGGATAAATTTGCCAAATTTCAACAATTTTTGTATTGTTACAATGTCGGTAGTTGTAAAAATACAACTAGAGCTGGGCTTTTGTTAAAACTGCAGATTGAACTTCCGCATTTTTATATTCCTGTGCACGGATAATTGGATCGACAGAGGGGCGGCGCCAAAATCAAAAGTGCATTATGAGTGTTTTTGGCAAAAGGGAATGCCACAGGCCTTTTTCTCTGTTTTCTCTTGCAATATAGCATCAAGTTTTTAAAAAAAATACCTTTCTACTGCATAGACAGCCACATTTTATTAAAAGCAAATCTTGCCAGCGGTGAATTACCCCTTTAATTTGTCATCTACTTCAGAAAGATGCAGCATGCATGTGAATTTTTAGATGTTTGAGCAGTGTGGGCACACTTCCTCCCTATGATTTGTGTGTTTGTGCGCTCTCCTAGACGTGGTCCTCTGAAGTTGGCAATGGCGAAGACGACCCATGTGGATTTCCCACCCAAAGAGGTGGTGTCCTATACCAAAGAGACACAGACGCCCACCATGACAGAGCAGAAAGAGGGTAAGTTGTGAATCATGCACATGTAGGAATTCTGACTAATACCATTCACAACATTATTTTTTATGGCCAGTAAACAAAGCAATTTCTGATATTGTTATATATTTAAAAACACACACTAACATCCTGCAGAGTGTTACATGCTGCAGGTGAATTCAGGGGTCATGATATATCTGTAATCGTATCGGTAATGGCCATTGTTAGTGTTTTTATTTATTTATTTATTTATTTTTTATCATCTGCATCAGTCAGTGATCGCAAATGAGTTTCAAACTTTCACTGAAATAAAAAGAAATCTTATTTTACAAAATACAAAGTTAAATTTAAGGCTTGTTCACATAAGAACAAAGTTTTAATAATCACTATTCACACAGAATTAGAATGAAATCCGCACTACAACTATAGCGATAACAACACAGAGGAACAATATCGTTGGAATCACTTTCAGAATGATATTTTCCAGCTGATGAAGGATAAAAATATTGACAGCCAATCTGAATCCACCCAACTTTAAAGAGCTTGTGAATTTAAAATGGCAGACAACAAAACTGCAGCATGTGCTTATGATAAACAGAACATTATCATCTGTTGGTGTGGACAAATATAGATATCTTTATAGTTATCCTTCTCATAAAGTGCCCCTATTATGCGTTTTAAAGGATCCTAATTTTGTTTTGGAGTCTCCTACAACAGGTTTACATGAATCCAAGTTCAAAAAACACTTGAATTTTCTCATAATATCCATTGCAGCATCAGCTCTTTTCTCACAGTGCCTGAAACAGTTTGATCAAGGATCCGGTGCCTCTAAACCCCGCCTTCCTGAGAGCTTTCTCTGCTCTGATTGGTCAGATAGCCCAGTCTGTTGTGATTGGTTTATTGCTTACAGTGTGTGTCAGAAACGAAACACCCATTACCATATCTGAATTTCAGCTCCGGATCTTCCTCAGCGTCGGTTTTACCGGATCAATTTTAGTGCAAGTCCTTGTCCTTTGGAAATTCATCAAAGTGGATTTGCTTTGGCAGCTCAGAAAACGGCGTCTTCTCAACATGTTGACAACACGAACCAAACACTTCCAGGCCTCAGCTACAACTAAAGTCAGTGTTTGAGGGGCAAAGTAGATGTTGTTCGCCATCAGCCAATGAAGACCATAGGCTGGCATTAACTAAATTTGTTACAAACATAAGAACATAAGTACGGAGCCCCGCACATGACATGCAAGAAAAAAAATTTAATCGCGCACACGATTTACTAATTCGTTTCCTCGATTTACTAAAACGTGTGCACGATTTACTAATTCGTTCCTAGATTTATTAAATCGTGCGCACGATTTACTATTTCGTTCCCTCGATTTATAAATCATGTGCATGATTTATAAATCCAGGGAACGAAATAGTAAATCGTGCGCATGTTTTAGGAAATCGAGGAAACGAATTAGTAAATCGTGCGCACGTTTTAGTAAATCGAGGAAACGAATTAGTTTCCTCGATGCATTTTAGAGCACAAGCCTCTGATCTGAGAGCTTTTCTGTGTGTGTGTGTGTGTGTGTGTGTTAGAGAGAGAGAGACAGAGAGAGATCAGAAGTGTGTGACCCTTTTTGGAAATGATCTGACCGTAGTGAACATGGAGATGAAAGCTGAAGGAAAATTGCACAGACTCGAGAAACATAAGACTTCAAGGCAAGATTAAACACACACACACACACACACACACACACACACACACACACACACACACACACATCCGTTTACAGAGACAGAGCGAGAGGGGGCACAGGAAATGAGCAGTAGGTTAGTGGAGATATGAGAGTGTGTGTCCAAAAGCAGGTCAGGATTTGTGTAATTGCAGTTGTGGCCTTTTACGTGGCAGTTCGTGCATGTCTGTGACCGCCCCACTCTCATGTCAAATACACAAGATCACTACTTTGCTGTGTGTGTGTGTGTGTCTTTGAGATGTTTATTCTGTTGATGTTTGTGCAGGAGATAATGAAAGAACATTTTAATGAAAGCCTTTTTAGGGTTCTATTTTTAGGGGTATCGTTACTATATCATTATTGGACAATTAAATTGCCATTGGTCTGATTAGGCTGATAATTTATGCAGATATTATCAGGGCCTATTTTTTTTTTTTTTTTTTTTTTTTTTATACAATTATTACAGTAAACTTACTTTTTATTACAGAACACTTTATAAGTTAAATAAGTTTAGGTTGAAGCAATAAAATTATTAACTTATTCAGCCAGGACACATTAAATTGATAAAAAGTGACTGAATTTAGTGTAAAAATTGTTTTCACAAACATGAGCAGCACAACTGTTTTCAACATTGATAATAATCATAAATGTTTCTTGAGCATCAAATCATCATATTAGAATGATTTCTGAAGGATCATGTGACACTGAAGACTGCAGTAATGATGCTGAAAATTCAACTTTAACATCACAGAAATTACATTTTAAAATATATTAAAATAGACAAGTTATTTTAAATTGTAATAATATTTCATTAAATTACTGTGCATTTATTTGATCAAAAATAGTCTTAGTGAGCATAAGAAACTCTAAACTTTTGAACAGTAGAGTATTTAGATAAATATTGCTGTTTATTACTTGTTATTGTTATGAATCAGTATTCCTTCTGTCTCTTTAGTGAGACCTTTTTTATCTTTTTGCTGTATTTTATTTCTTTCATTAAACATTTTGAATGTACTTGAGTATATTTGACTACAATATCTGTTTGGCTGAAAGGATGCTACCTCGAATTGGGAAAAATCATATATTTTTAAACTATTTCATAGCAAATACATAAAGATCATATCACAATACATATCAAATTTCGTCAAAAGTCTGAAAAAATATCGAGCTCTACATTTTTTTTTTTTTTTTTCCTTCTGTATCGCTCAGCCTCATCCCACTGCGTTTTAAAAGTGTTAAATAAGACTTATCTGCAGACTGTCCAAAAGCTCTCCCCTCAACACACACACACACACACACACACACACACACACACACACACACCATCTCTCCTTCCATTCCTGCCACTGTATAATCATTTCATCAACTCTCACACTCTCTTCTGTCTCTCCTCCAGCACATAACAAATCACTCTGGGTGACATTGTGAGGTTTTCCCATCCCTCTCTCTCTCTCTCTCTCTCTCTCTCTCTGATGGAGTGGTTTGAGGTAAAGAGGCATGTGGGGCTGTTGAAGGCTCAGCTCTGTGTAGGTCAGGAGGTTTGTGGCCGTTACTGTTCCCAGCGGGACATAACGGTGTCAGTGCTGTGTTAGAGTGCTAGATACGGTTACATTCACACACATTCAGTGCATTCTGTAAATGACTTGACTTCTGAATGTCTTAAATTTTCAAGACTCACACCTGCATTATGAGAGCGAGTTGCTAAATTAGCGGTGCGTGAATGGAACCGCACTGGGAAAAACTAGTTGTCTGTCACATCTTAAAGTACGATAGCTGTTGTGCGCTGCTTGAATTGTGTTGCACTTGTTTATGTTCTGACCTGATATGACTGATGTCTGACGGTTTGAGATCTAGATGCTGTTTTCCAGTGGTGCTTCCTCCGTCCATTTTATGGTCTTGGTATGCATTAAAAAACCTGTAAAAGCTGAAGACTATAGATGTGTGGATGGAAATCACTTTCATTACCGCCTTATCCACAGCTCTGCTTGCTGCAGCACCAGGGGTCGTGAGAGTATAAAATTGAATTAAAAGTGATTGTTTTAATTGCCCTTGTGCTCACGGGAGGGTTAATATCCCGTGCTAATCACAAGGAGCCTCTCATATGGAGAGCATGTCTCTTAAAGTGAGGAACCCTCAGCCTAGCTCTCCACAGATCCCAGCATCTCTAAATGAATACTATTGTCCATCATCTCCAAAACACACTTAGTTCATAATTTATCAGCTATCAGTCAGTGACACAGGAATTGTGACATTGATTATAGGGATAGTAAAGCCCCCACATTGCTCATTTTCTTTTCAGTTTGTGCTTTGCACAAACTTTTTGAGACAGAACTAATTTAGTAATGAGCTTTCTGTTGGTCAACGTGGAAAATCTGCATGACCAACGTTAACCCATTGCGAAATCTGCGTAGGGAAATCTTTCGCCCATTCGCAAAATTCCCGATCTCATGAAATAACTGGATTTTGACCGCAAACATTCGGTGAACAATGTTAAATGTGACCGCACCCTACGACAGAATTTTTGGGCATTCGAGTTGTATTAATTTATAATGTCTTCACAACAAAATTATTGAAATGCAAGTTGTGAAAATTTGGCATTTTTTGGGCAAAAAAGGTCTATTGTCAATAGTGTAGCGATGTATGAAACGCAGCTCACACAGCAGTCACTTTCAATCCAATGAGCTTTCTGTTGGTCAACACGGAAAATCTGCATGGCCAAATATACATGATCTTGACCAAAAATTGATGCACCTTTTGACAGAACTAACATCACAACATTTATTTCCATCAAGAGGTGCATCAATTTTTGTTCAAGATCTTGTATTGACAATGCAAGAGGTGAGCACTCTGTAAAGTCTCCTCCAGCACATCCCAATGACTTTCAATGAATTTAAGGTCTGGACTCAGAGGTGCAAATTCATGTGTGAAAATGATTCTTCATGCTCCCTCATAAACATTCTTTCACAACTTGAGCCTGATGAATCTTGATATTGTCATCCTGGAATATGGCCATGATGTTTCTTCCTACATGGTTGTTTAAGAAATGAAAAGCTACACACTCCATCAATTAAGGTTAGAAGAACTGTTGCCGAACATATAACATAATAGTCACTGAACAAGGGTAAATGTGACTGCACCTCATTTAAATCCAGCATCCAAACAGGCTTATGATGGCCAGAATCTGCACTGAACATTGATCTTTGTTGATCTCTTCAGATGAACTTCCTGTGTGAGCTCTCTGCGCACATCTTTTGTTTTTCCAGGGGTAAAGCCCATCACAAACAACCCCTTCACTGAGTTGCGCAGAAGTCCCGTAGTCTTATTTACAGAGCTAAGGTTTGCTCGGACCACTTACACAAGCACAAACAAGGAAGTCAGCGTTCGGAGGTCTCTCTATGTCTCCTTTTCTGTGGGCGTCCGACGGAGTCCGTGCACCTGCAGAGGACATCAAAGAGCATTAGTCTTGTTCTCGAACAACCTCTGACCCCATGGGGCGCTTGCATTAATACATTGTCCTTTGACAAAGCCTGCCGATTACTGGCCGCTCTCTTTCTCTCTCTGCTTACGCCCTCCCCCCGCAAAAAAAGCTTTTATTTCTTGAGGGATACAAAAGCTATAATTGCTGCAGCTTTGAGATGAGGTGTCGATGGGAAGGGGATCTGCCATCAGGGTGAATTCTGTTAAATGTTTTTCTCTCTCTTTCTCTCTCTCTCTCCTCCCCTCTGTGGGGTCACCAGGATCACTTGCTTTTCTCCAAATGGGCATTTTTGCTGGCAGGTGCATTACACCCCTTATTTTCAGATTGTCTTTCCGCTGCTAATGCCTGGCAGGTTGATTGCTCGGGTCTGGCTGGCAGAGAAAGGGCCGCGCTGTGTTCGGGCCCCGGACTGAAAGACACTGATTACTGTTTTCCTCCTAGCCTGATTGAGGCCCTTGAAAGGAAAGATTTTAACCTTCTCTCCTCTCTCCTTCCTGAGTACGGGCCCGGCACGGCGAGATGGCCCGTGTCATCAGAACGACTCCATAAACTCATCAGAGCGAAACCCCCTCCCCCCCCTCTCTCTTCAAACCCGGCCTTTCCAGAGAGAGCCGTGGACATGTTTCTGATGTAAAATCTGACAGATGACATTATCATTTTGATTATTGGAGGAAAGGGCGATTTCACTCTTTATTGAAACAGCTTTTTCTGGTCATGCAAAACAGCATGCCATTAACATGGGCGTAACGCAAAACCAACATTTTGATTATCGAATATCACATGGGAAATTAAAGGAATAATTTGCCCAAAAATAAAACTTCTTTCATTATTTTGTCATAAGGTGAGAATCTTTGAAGAATGACCTAGTCCCTTTTTTCTATAAAATGGAAACCAAAAGCAGTCTGTATGACTTTAGCTGTAGTGCTATATTCATAGTGTCCTGAGGTCAGAGCTTTGTGTGAGGAATACATTGAAAGTTATTATTAACTGATAATATTCCCAATTATGGACTACAGAAGTCATTTTGACTAGAAAAATGGCACCAGTGGTTCTCGTGTGTCTTAGCCAAATGGCAATTGCTGCCTCATTTTATTTGAGAGCTGTGGCGGAAGGGAATATTTTCCGTGAATAATGACTCATATTTCATTCCTTTTTCTCACAGACAAGCTTGTCTTATGGCTTACTATAGACTAGGGCTGCACGATTAATAGAAATAAAAAATGATCAAATTGCAAAGGTGTTTCACATGTGAGGGGCTCATGACCTATTGTAGTCTATGTTACTATTACAATATTATTATTTTATAAAAAAAAAAAACCTCCATACATGGGGTTTAAAAAAGAAAACCTATTTTAAATCGCAGTCACAATATTTATCAGAATAATACAGAAGAGGATTAGGGCCAAGCAATAATAATAATAAAAAAGTCTTAAAGATTAAAGTCATTATAATGCGAGATTAAACTCAGTTTTTCGAGAAAAAAGTTGAAATGCAATGTTGAGAAAAAACTCATTAAATTTGAAAAAAAAAAAAAAAAAAGTAAAAATGTGAATAAACTTATTACATTTCGAGAATGAAGACATGTTTGAGAAAAAAACTCATTAAATTTGAAAATAAAGTCTAAATAAAATGTGAATAAACTCATTACATTTCGAGAATGAAGATGTTGTTTGAGAAGAAACTCATTAAATTTGAAAAAAAAGTCTAAATAAAATGTGAATAAACTCATTACATTTAGAGAATGAAGATGTTGTTTGAGAAAAAACTCATTAAATTTAAAAAAAAAAAAAAGTAGAAATAAAATGTTGAACCCATTACATTTTGAGAACAAAGTCATGTTTTGTGGAAAAAAAAAAATTTAATTTTGAGAATTTCGAAATAAAATGTTGAGAATAAACTCATTTAGAGAGAAATGTTGAAATAAAATGTTGAGAATAAACTCATTACATTTTGAGAACAAAGTCATTGTGTTTTCGAGAAAAAAATTGTTCAATTTTGAGAATGTCGAAATAATATGTTGAGAAAAAACTTTTCGGGAAAAAAAAAATGTCAAAATAAAATGTCCAGAATAAGGAATGAATTGAAAATGCCAGTGGAGATGCACCGCAAGCCATGTTAAGTGTTTTTCACGTTAAGCGTTTTAGAATGTCCCGTTTTTCTTGTCCGCTGGTTGTTATTTTATGTTGGACAAAAGCGAGACTGTTTTTTTTTTTTTTTTTTTTTTTTTTATAAAAAGTCCCAGCCGCTTGCAAATTCTCTTTGAAGTTTGTATGCTAATTATTATTCAGTTATAATTAGCTAAAGCAAATAATATTTCTTTATTGAAAGAAAGCCTAAAATATAGCTTGACTAAGTGATCCAACTCTGTCATGTCCTCTATCATTATGCAATGAACATGACATTGATCAAATGTGTTTATTCTTAACATTTTATTTCGACATTTTTCTCTAAATTTAACTTTTTTTCTTGAAACAATGACTTTACTCTCAATTTTATTCTAAACATTTTAGTTAGACTTGGGAATAGGGAAGGCGTAGGACATACAGCGTAAGCTTTTTGAAGAATACGAAAGTACGGTTTTGGCAGAAGCACTTGGAAGGCGATCATTTGTTTATATAAATCATATACATTTACATTTTTTTTTCAAAAATGACCGATCGTTTCGCTAGATAAGACCCTTACTCAGCCCTTTGAAGCTGCAATGAAACTATAATTTTGACCTTCAACCGTTTGGAGGCCATTAAAGTCCACTATAAAGAGAAAAATCCTGGAATGTTTTACTCAAAAACCTTAATTTCTTTTCGACTGAAGAAAGAAAGACATGAACATCTTGGATGACATGGGGGTGAGTAAATTATCAGGAAAATTTTATATGAAAGTGAACTAATCCCTTAAATTTCATGAGTTTATGCTCAACATTTTTATTTCAACATTCTCAAAATTGAACTTTTTTTTCTCGAAACACAACTTTATTCTCAATGTAATGAGTTTATTTTCAACATTTTATTGACTTTTTTCACAAAATTTAACGATTTTTTTCTCAAAACAAGACTTTATTTTTAAAAGTTAATGAGTTTATTCTCAACTTTGTATTTCTACTTTTTTTCTCAAAAAACTGAGTTTAATCTCGCATTATAAAGACTTCAATCTCTTTTTTTTCAATCTCTTTTTTTTTATTGCTTGGCCCAATTCCTATTCTGTAGAAGTTTTTTTTATTTTTTTTTTATCCTCAAGTCATGCAGCCTACTGTGAACTACTTATATGGTATTTTTATGGTGGTTATATTTGTTCATTTCAGAGCTTGACAGACATGGCCCCTTTCCTTTTTTATTTTATTGAAAATGTAATGGGGCTGTAATAAAATTCTTCAGATAATCTTCTTTTCTGTTCCATGGAGGAAAGAAAGTTATACGAGTTTGGAATGGCATGAAGGCGAATAAATGGAGACATTTAATTTTGGGAACTATTCCTTTAACGTCTTTTTAACATGTTCTTTTTTTTCCTGAGCTTTGCATTTGTTCAGTCATCAGTGGTGAGTATTGTAGGAGATGAGCTGTGTGTGTGGCTTACAGCTGGTCAGGCAGCAGCTTCATTTAGCTGCTCATGTTTGGGGGTGAATAGCGGTCCCTGGACCCCCTGCTGACTCTCTAATTGCATGAACTTGTGTATCCGGAGAGAGTCTTGACTAAGAGCAGTCAGGCAGAAACCCCTGTGCCATCCCCGTGCCACCACACACACAATTGCAGCAAAACCATCTGCCTAATACACACACACAGCCGTCAGCTGTCTCAGCCACTGGCACCTGCTGCCCTGCGTGCGTGTGTGGGATGCGCTGCTCAATAGTCCCTGTCTCAGTTACGCCAGGAGTCTGTTGGACGGGCTGTAGGTTAAGACCTCTGTGATGCGAAGACCCCTGTAGATTAGGGAGAGGACAGACTCTAGGAGTAGATACAATGTTCAAACACACACACACACACACACACACACACACACACACACACACACACACACACACACACACACACACACACACACACACACTCTCTAGGTTGCTCTTGAGCATTTGAGCAGACAAACAGTCTGTCAGCAGTCCTGGACCTGGAATTTGTTGGCTGATTCACTTTGGTTTTCCCACTTATTCAATTGATATTAATCAGAACCAGTGAAATGAAGCAAATCCTTCCACAGTCTTGGTTATTTTATGTTACTGGGCATTCAGGGTGAAATTAACACCTACCACCTGCTAAATGCTTGTGCTCGAAATACAGTGGTTTAATCTGTGTCCCAAAAAAGCAAATTTTTACAACGTTTTTAAGTCTTTGCAAGTGCTTTCTTAAAGGTTTCTTGCACTATAAACATTGTAATTTTAGATTTTAAT
Source organism: Ctenopharyngodon idella (assembly GCF_019924925.1). Classification (NCBI taxonomy): domain Eukaryota; kingdom Metazoa; phylum Chordata; class Actinopteri; order Cypriniformes; family Xenocyprididae; genus Ctenopharyngodon; species Ctenopharyngodon idella. The sequence continues at coordinate 32,313,503 of NC_067228.1, read as the reverse complement.
AACATTTATCGAAAACATTTTACAATAGTCTCATTTGTTAACATTAATGTGTTAACTTGCATAAACAAACAATGAGTAATATATTTTTACAGCATTTATTTACTTTTATTAATGTTTGGTAATCAAAATGTTCATGTTAGTTCACAGTGCATTAACAGATACAACTTTTGATATTTTCTGTATGGTATTAGTAAATGTTTGAAATTGATATTAACTAAGATTAATAAATTATTTAGAAGTATTGTACAGTATTAATGTTAACTAAACTAGTTAACTAATGTTAACAAATGAACCTTTATTGGAAAGCGTTACCCATTTATCGCACTCTCTGAACCATAGAATTATAAAGGCGACTGTTCCTTTCCTCATTTACATATGTTTATGACCTCTGTTATGATTGGCTGACTTCATCCAACAGTCTATATTATCTTTAGGCCAAGTCGCTGAACATTGAATAGGTGTTGATATGTAAATGTGGGTGTGCTGAATTGTGGTGTCAAAAGTATACAATTTGAAAGAATGTAGCAGTATACATTGAGTTGTTTAACACCAACTAGAAACTTTCTCACTTCTAACCTTCTTATATATAAAACCTCATAAATATCCACATAAGAACTTTAACCAACGGCTTACAAATGTAATGTACTTAACCCAGGGTAAAGTATGAACAGTGTGAAACATGCATCCTTTAATAACAGCACTGCAGCTCTGGTGTAAATTATCCTGATGTTTGTGATCTTACTATTGCAGAGGAAGATGAGGAAGAAGAGGCAGCACAACCACAGCCAGAGGTCGAGGCAGAGAAAGAGAAACCAGTAGAGAAACAAGAAGAGGAAGGTAAAGTATTGAACACACCTCATGTACATTGTCCTACCAACTACACTGTAATGCATTACAGATCATTTGGTGTGTTTGCATGTTTTATGTTTCCCTATTTCACTATAATATTCAAACACTGATATTTGTTGACATTATATTATTCATGATTAGGGCTGGAACTAACACTTGTTTTTCGATTGATTTAATCTATCAATTATTTCTTTTTTAATTTTTTTCAGATTAATCAAATAATCTTACGATTATTTCACTTTTTAGGATTTACAGAAGCAATTGCTTGAGAGTGTAAATCCTGAAATGTTTTGTTCATTCAGGAGATTAAAGTAGCTGCTTGAATATGTTCATTCAGTTGTATGATCAATAACAGCTGAAGTCACAGCTAACTAACTAACCAACCATAGCGACAGTATCAAACATGTGTCCATTAAACCTTGAAGTTTTACTACGATTGATGATGATTACCCATTCAGTCGTATCCGACTGTTGGCGATCCGATGGGCCAGCTCTCGCCATACTTTCCGGTCTTCCGCTTTCTTTTTCAGCTGTTCTATGCCTAAGCCAGTGTCACTTTTGATGGTGTTGAGCCAACGTGTTTTTTGGCGGCCTCTTTTCCTTTTTAACCATGCTGAGCATCATTGCATTTTCTAGTGAAGCCGTTCGCATCACATGGCCAAAGTAGGTGAGCTGCAGTTTGGTAATTTTTCCCTCAAGTGACATCTCTGGTTTGTTACTACGATTGACAGCGTGTAATTATCGACGGACAAGTTCATCCCTTTAAAATAACCAGCAACAGCGTTAAAGTCCCTCTGTAGTCAATAATTGTATCCCTTAAAACTCATCTTTGGTCACTAAAATTGACATAATTAAATGTTTTTTTCCTTGAAAAAAAATTTCTTCATACCTTAAAATAGCTTGAATGTAACTCTACACCCTTGACTCATTTAGTATACGCTGTTCTATGAATATGCAAATTAGCCCCGCCTCCACTCACTCACACCAGCTCAGAGATCCACTTGTTGATGATCACACATTGACGTGATTGGTTACAAGGTAGTTTGTGACATCAGAAACACCAGCGATTTCAAACCACGTTTTTGAGACTGTCTTTAAATCACTGCAGTTTTAAATAGAAAATACTCAGCAATGGTGTTGACTTATGAATGTCTTAAAGCACATTAAAAACACCACATAGACACATAAACAACATTAAAAACTTGATTTTCACCACAGGCTGCAGAGAGTATGTTTGAGCCATGCGCCTCGCAGCCACGACAGCTCGAAAAAAACAGAATGCTGTCTGAACACAGCCATATTAAACACAAAATATGGGACTGACAACCATATTCTAGTGATGTGAAAAAATTCACTATAATAGTCCAAATACTTACGCTGCCGTCTCATGGTTTTAAGGTAGGAGAGCCCTGGGATGTTTTCTTTTCAGATGCTTTTACATAGAAGTGCTGCTGTGGTTTGCCATTTCAGTTTTACAGAGCGTGCAGAGCACAATTCTATTCGGTCTCTGTTCAAAAAAAAAAATTCCCACATTTTAGATCGGGCTCAATATTTTTGTAATAAAGGCTGATTTTCCTCATGCCCAGGAGCCAGCATCATTGTGGAACATAAACAGCATGACGAATCGACGTGTTTCACGCAGAACGACTCATTTACGTAATCGATTACATCAACACGTCATTCCAGCCCTATTTGTGATTGAAGAACAATTTATATATGTTCTGTCTTTGCCTATGAAAGTTTGCAGTGGTTGTTGCTGAAATCCGATTTTTAGTATAATGTTGGTATAATGGAAACACAACTAGATGAGAACTTCATCCAAGGAAAAATTCACAACAGACCACTGAATTACTGACAATTTAATGCACACAATTTAGTGCTCCTGCTTCAAATTATGGACATATTTCCACCTAGAGTGTGTGCAGTTACCCTTGTGATATACTTGTGTTTAGACATTTAGACAACAATTAAGTATCTTGCATGGCTCACAACTGGAATAACAAGAATGAACATTAAAACTACTTGTGGAACATTTGTCAACCGTTAGAATCAAGAATTCAACTATTTTGATGTATAAATGCATTAATTTAATCCACTTACACACCTGCCATTGTCTCCTGTCTGTTGGTGAGTGTAGCGCCCCCTCATGAGCTAACAGAGGAGGAGAAGTTACAGATTCTGCACTCAGAGGAGTTCATGGAGTTTTTCGATCACAGCACACGCATCATTGAGCGCGCTCTGTCCGAACATGTGGATGTTTTCTTTGACTACAGTGGCCGTGACATGGAGGAGAAGGAGGGGTAACAATCAGCCCTACTCACCTAAAACCACAAACTAACTCAATATGCACTGTTTAATGCGAGATGTTTATGACTATGTGTGTGTGTATCTAGTGAGATGCAGGCTGGGGCGAAACTGTCTCTAAACAGGCAGTTTGTTGATGATCGCTGGTCCAAACAGCGAGTGGTAACCTGTCTGGATTGGTCCCCACAGGTACGTGACCTCCTAAATGTCAAAGTCACCTTTATAAATCAAGCATGCATGCATACATTACATACAATTAAAATAACACGTGAAATTAGGTGCTGATCAAGTTTTATCATTTATCAGAACATTGGCAACTGTTATTCATGAGAACATACAACTGATTGGATATAATATGCATTATGGGTCATTTATTGTTATGGTATAATGGATATCTATTATAATACAGTACCAGTTAAAAAAGAAATGTGCATAAGTGGGCGATTCTTGGCCAGAATAAGCTGTAATGTGGACCAGACTTAATGCCAGCAGTCAAAAGTTTTGTTCTCCTGATCTGTACACGTGTTCACAGTATCCAGAGTTGCTGGTCGCCTCTTACAACAACAATGAGGAAGCCCCACATGAGCCTGATGGAGTGGCTTTGGTCTGGAACATGAAATACAAGAAGGCCACACCGGAGTATGTCTTCCACTGTCAGGTACACACGCACCTCCTGAAAACCATCCCACGCGAAGATGCTTGTCATATACAAACACCTACACACAGGATCTCACGGGTGGGCTGCAGCTGGATTTCCTTCCATCCTCTTCTTCTCTGTACCTTTCTCTCTCACTCTCATTCCCCTGCACAGCTTCTACACACTTTGATGCATTCAAATGCACACACACACACACTTGTGATACCTTAAGGGAATAGTTCACCCTAAAATGAAAAAATCTTGTCATTCTCATGTCATCACAAACCCATGACTTTTTCTTCCATGGAACACAAATGGAGAGGTTTTGAAGGCAGTTCAGTAATCTTTTTCATACAACAAAAGTGTGTGTGTTTTTAAGTCAATTTAAGCCCATTTAAAAGATTTTAAAACATTTAGGTGCAAGAAAACACAAAAGAGAACTCTTTTGTACTCATGCATTGTCTGATAGACAGTTTTATGTGCTATGATGTTAATCAAACAACAGAAGAAAAAGAGAAAATCAGTCACTTGACTGAAAAACGTTTGTAGCCTTAATAATGTTTAATCTATTTTTATATTTTTATACAATATCATAGATGCAAACTCACCTTTTTGAGATCAAAATAGGTCACCTATGGGATTTGCATAGATCCAATGAGAAAGTGTTTTTATGGGGGGTAGGGGGGTCTTACAAGGGTACTTGGGAACTTACAAGGGTTAATAAAGAACTGGTTGTTTCAATAAGAACTGTACAGTGTTTCCTTTACTCTTTACTTTAAAAACTATGTCTATAATGGGTAATATTTTATGTATTTGAGGTCTGAGATGTGGCAAACAGTATTGCCGTCTAATCAGCCAATATTGTCTTAAATATCCTGCATAGCATTTCGTTATTTATAACATGAGATTTTAACCAAATGTTGATTTTTGGTGAAATGTTGCAACAATATGTTAATTTTTTGCGCAAAAAATTACAGTTTTGGACATTAAGGGATTTTTTCATTTATTTTTTATTACCCTGTAAGTAACTACAAATGAGCATGTAAAGCAAATAACTTAAAAAAAAATTCTGTGCGCAGCATGCCCCCGCCCCGTGCGATGTTATCACCTTTTTTCCCCCTTACCTGTTTGCATCCCTGGATATTTATGCATTAAAGACTATGCATTATTATTTTTTACATTTGATTACGTTTAATTTCTGTAGTATTTTTGTACCTGAATACTACTGTTAGACCTACCTGAAAAACTTTAAGCATTGTTTATTTCATTCGTATTTTTTTTTTTTTTTGTGCTTTTGCTTGTAATTTGTATATTTCTTGTTTTATTACTGACAGTTTACTTGTCTTTAATGTTGGAACTTCATATTTGTTATGCTGTGGTATCAAAAGTGGCATAGACAATTGTGAAATTTCACAACAAGTTTGTAACAAACATTTATTAGATTAAAAGTTACATGGATCAAAAGCAACAAAAACAATATATTTGAAAATTTTGTCAGGGTAAGTAGAAAAACTCTACTCTTTTACAGTGATTTCATAGACTTGTGTGACGTACAGACAAAATTTAAACAGTTGTTCATTGACAATCTCGCCCAATTCTGCGTAATCCATGCTGGGTTTTTCATGCACACAAGAACCAGCGGTGTTTGCCATCCACTGCATCAACCTGATGTAACATGTCATGTTTAAATTGAACACAAGTGAAGACTGCAGTGAAGGGGAAGACTTTCAGTGAATATGGACTTATTTTGAGTCTGTTCCTCACACAAAGCTATCGTTTAACTACAGAAGACTTAAAATATAGTACTTTTATGTCCTTTTTGGAGCTTGACAGTTCTAGACACTATAACTGTCATTGTATGGAGAAAAGCAGCATGTTAACATTCTCCATGACGTCTCCTTTTGTGTTCCATGTAAGAAAGAAAGTCATTCCGGCTTAGAGCAACATGGGTGAGCAGGAATTTTCATTTATGAATGAACTATTACTTCAAACTCTCTGCAAACACATGCACATTCATGCTCAAACTCAGGTTCATGTTGTTACCAGAGGTCTGTAAGCACAGAGTCAGTAACACTTCTTATATTCAGTATTCTGCTTATTGAACATTACAAAACCCTCCAAATACATTTAAATTTTGCATTCCTCAGTTTTGATCTTAAGCTTATGAAACATTCATAACTTAATAATTTTCAACTAAAACCATAATGTATCTAATTAATAATTCTTATCAACATGTGAATGTGCAAAGATGTAAATGTTTTTAGTTGATGTTAATAACCATGTTATTACTACTGCCATTGACCAAGTTAAAACATTTAGAAATTCTTTGAAAATTCAAATTATGCATGAACTAGAGCAAAACTACTGTGATGCAAGAATTTTTTTACCAATATTTATGAGAACTTTATTTGAAAATATCTATCTATCTATCTATCTATATATATATATATATATATATATATATATGTATGAAAATATATATGCAGTCAAACCAAAATTTATTCCGACACCTTGAACATTTCATTCATTAATACGGTTTATTCACTATAGTTTAAAAAAAAAATGGTAATAAAATATGACAAGATCTCAGAGTTAAACTGTCAGAAAAAATTAATCTTAATTATGTCAGATAACAATTAAGCAAAACATGGTCAGGTCAAAGTGTCTGAATAATTTTTGGTCCCAAATTTTTACCAGTTTTACTGGTAGTCCACTGTATGAAGAATTTTTGGGTATAATATGTCACAATTTACTTTATTTTGCTATCCTCTCTTATATAAATGAACTAATAGTGTCCTGCACCCACTAGTTTAAAAAAAAAAAAATTATATCTAGTGTCTGAATAATTTTTGGTTTGACTGTATATATGAAATTTGTAAGAACTTATAAAATGAGAATTACCATTGTGAACTCTATTGACTTGCGTTGATTTAAAATACTCAAACACTCGCAGATTTGAATCATTCTGGCCATTTTGCTGCATTACAGACAATACAGAAGCAGATGGTGGCATTTCTTTTGAAAGGTTTTATCACTGTGCGGTTGTGTATTTGTTGAGTGTTACTGTATGTTCAGTGTTAGTTGTGTGTTTGACCTGAGGTGATCCGCTGTGGATAGCCTGAGTAGAACCACATGTGCTGCCCACATGTACTGCTGCACAGCTCACACACACACAGAAATGCGGAAACACTCCACAAGTATTCACAAACACTCAGAAGTTTGAACTTTTTTCATCTTCTTAGCTGAGTGTGTTGGGGCTGGTAAACTCCCAGAGGAGAGTGTGATAAACATTGATCAACACATACATAGAGCACATCAAATATGGTAAATGAAGGCTCATTTGCTTGCTTGACATGTGAGTTTTGTTTTCACGTCACTCCAGTAAGTTTGAGCTTCCGCAAGAACCAATAAAGTTTGTTCTTGCATGGCAAGCAAGCACAGTTGAGCTGTCTTTGACTATATTTGATCAATTTTTAAATGAGTAAAAGCCTAAATTAAATCTGTTCATCATATAAAGCAATAGTGTCTCTTCAGAAGTCCTGAATTAAACTGATTCATATGGATTACTTTCATGATGTCTTTATGAACTTTTTTAAATTTTATAACTCTCTCTCTCTCCTGTAGTCTGCAGTCATGTCTGCAGCATTTGCAAAGTTTCATCCTAACCTGGTTGTCGGAGGCACTTATTCAGGACAGATCGTCCTGTGGGACAACAGAAGTAACAGACGCACTCCTGTCCAGAGGACACCTCTCTCTGCTGCGGCCCACACGGTACATGGCGTCACACACCACACAGAAAATGAGGCAAAGCAGTAGCTGCAGCCCAAGAACTTTGAGATATTAATACTGTTTATTGTTCAAATTTGTTTTATCATTGTTTTTATCCCTAACCTTACTTTTCTGTGTCTCTTTCAGCACCCAGTGTACTGTGTTAATGTGGTTGGGACACAGAACGCTCATAACCTCATTAGCATCTCTACTGATGGAAAGATGTGCTCCTGGAGTCTGGACATGCTGTCTCAACCACAGGTACCCACAATTCTCTCTGCTCTCACATACATCAAAAATTCTCAGTTCATTGTTTCAGAGTTTGAATATCATACTCAAAGAAAGCGACTTGCTTACTCAACCAGTAAAAATCGTGAATGTTGTGTACAAATCTTACTGACAAGTGCCAAGGGAAGTGATTTGTTGGCTTCAGAAGTACTATAAAAGGCCCACTGAGAGCCACAAACTCTTCCCTGCTGCCTTACACACACAGCATTTGGAGTTAGTATACCATTAACTCATCTTTGAGTTTCCAAAAACATTTGCCAAACCACAGTGTCAGATGTTAATGATTGGTAAAGCGCTGGCTGAATTTAAATTGCGCATTTCTAATCTGTGAGGGAGGCTATTGGCTGTGGTGTTATTGATGTGTGTATGTGTGTGTCAACAGGACAGTATGGAGCTGGTGTTTAAGCAGTCTAAATCCGTTGCGGTCACCTCCATGTCCTTCCCTCTGGGTGACGTTAATAACTTTGTGGTGGGAAGTGAGGATGGATCAGTCTACACAGCCTGTCGCCATGGCAGGTATTACACACACTTGCACACAATGTTCACTGCAGAAGATCTCTGGATCTGTGCATGTAGTCTGCTTATGCAGACAAACCAATTTTCTTTCTCACAAAATGGCAAAATTTTCTTAGTCCCTGTATTAACGTCTCAGGTAATCCGAGTATAATATGATTATATGATTTTTAACATTTTCCAACATATTTTTGAAAGTGGAAATTTGTGGACTGATCAACATGCTTGTTTAGTTCACAAAAGATGTTATAATTAATATACAGTGGGTACAGAAAATATTCAGACCCCCTTAAATTTTTCACTCTTTGTTATATTGCAGCCATTTGCTAAAATCATTTAAGTTCATTTTTTTCCTCATTAATGTACACACAGCACCCCATATTGACAGAAAAGTTCTGTCAGGTTGGATGGTAAACGTTCGTGGACGGCCATTTGTAGGTCTCTTCAGAGATGCTCAATTGGGTTTAAGTCAGGACTCTGGCTGGGCCATTCAAGAACAGTCACGGAGTTGTTGTGAAGCCACTCCTTCGTTATTTTAGCTGTGTGCTTAGGGTCATTGTCTTGTTGGAAGGTAAACCTTCGACCCAGTCTGAGGTCCTGAGCACTCTGGAGAAGGTTTTCGTCCAGGATATCCCTGTACTTGGCCGCATTCATCTTTCCCTCGATTGCAACCAGTCGTCCTGTCCCTGCAGCTGAAAAACACCCCCACAGCATGATGCTGCCACCACCATGCTTCACTGTTGGGACTGTATTGGACAGGTGATGAGCAGTGCCTGGTTTTCTCCACACATACCGCTTAGAATTAAGGCCAAAAAGTTCTATCTTGGTCTCATCAGACCAGAGAATCTTATTTCTCACCATCTTGGAGTCCTTCAGGTGTTTTTTAATGTGTCTTGCACTGAGGAGAGGCTTCCGTCGGGCCACTCTGCCATAAGGCCCCGACTGGTGGAGGGCTGCAGTGATGGTTGACTTTCTACAACTTTCTCCCATCTCCCGACTGCATCTCTGGAGCTCAGCCACAGTGATCTTTGGGTTCTTCTTTACCTCTCTCACCAAGGCTCTTCTCCCCCGATAGCTCAGTTTGGCCGGACGGCCAGCTCTAGGAAGGGTTCTAGACATCTCAAACGTCTTCCATTTAAGGATTATGGAGGCCACTGTGCTCTTAGGAACCTTCAGTGCAGCAGAAATTTTTTTGTAACCTTGGCCAGATCTGTGCCTTGCCACAATTCTGTCTCTGAGCTCTTCAGGCAGTTCCTTTGACCTCATGATTCTCACTTGCTCTGACATGCACTGTGAGCTGTAAGGTCTTATATAGACAGGTGTGTGGCTTTCCTAATCAAGTCCAATCAGTATAATCAAACACAGCTGGACTCAAATGAAGGTGTGGAACCATCTCAAGGATGATCAGAAGAAATGGACAGCACCTGAGTTAAATATATGAGTGTCACAGCAAAGGGTCTGAATACTTAGGACCATGTGATATTTCAGTTTTTCTTTTTTAATAAATCTGCAAAAATGTCAACAATTCTGTGTTTTTCTGTCAATATGGGGTGCTGTGTGTACATTGATGAGGAAAAAAAATGAACTTAAATGATTTTAGCAAATGGCTGCAATATAACAAAGAGTGAAAAATTTAAGGGGGTCTGAATACTTTCCGTACCCACTGTATATTATATATTAATATAACACTTATAATATGTGACCCATGCTGTCAAAATGAGTGGGAATGCGCACAGGTTCATTTCGAGATATAGGCAAAACAAGTGAAAAATGTCAATTTTGGTCGAAATTAAGGTTTTCACAAAAATGAGTTCATTAAGCCCTTGCCTGCCCTTGCCTAGTGATCCCAATGCTCCAAATAGCAATTAAACATCTAAAAGTATCTTTATTTGTATGTTTTCTGAAAGGAGTACCTTTTCTTTGACCATGAAAAATGAAGTTTTTTTCTGCTCGCTTCTCGACTACTGGCACAGCATTCCAACTTTTGAATATTCATAGTGAATTCTAGATGAGTCTGAACCAATGAAATGTGATTTTCAAATTCATGCTGATGTAAATAATACGATCTTACTCGCGCTGACAGATCCGAAGCGCACACACAAAGATGCCTCAGACAGCGCTCGATCCCGATATACACATACACACAGAATTACAGTATTTCAAAACATTTGTCTTTGCAAGTATTTACGCAAACATCTGTTTTAATGTCTTAAGTGGACATTTGGTTAACTGTTGTGGAAAAACATCTGATGTGTAACATTATATTAGATCTGTTTCATTAATGTTACTCAAACAATTGTGGAATCATGGAAAAAAAAAGTTGAATATATATTTTTCCTGTAGATATGGGTTTTGACTTGGTTTGTGCCAAATTTGGTGGTATTACCAGGGATTTTAAGGTTTGGTTGCTGGTGATTTTGTTTTGGAACCTTCAGAAAGCTTTAACTCGATTTTTCTCAAAATTGACTTTGCTGACTCTATCGACTTGTACGTGTAGATCACGTGTAGATCAGTCATTTTTTGTCAGATTCCAACAAATACATCATTTTGAAGGTTTTTGTTTTTAATAGAGAATGTACAATATAGAATGTGCAATATAGACAATAACAATAACTCATTTTTGAAAATGTGCTCATTGTGACTCATTTTGCCAGCACGGGTCACATATATACTTAAAAATATTAGTGTTTCTAATAATTAGTGTTTGTCTCAAAGATATGAAGCAGCACAACTGTTCTCAACATTGATAATCAGATATGTTTCTTGAGCAACAAATCAACATAGAATGATTAGATGATGAGTAATAATGCTAAAAATTCATCTTTGATCACAGGAATATTTAAATAGAGTTTAAAATATAATCAAATAGAAAATTTAAAGTTATTTTAAATTGTAATAATATTTCACAATATTAAATTTTTACTGTTTTTTTTTGTTTTGTTTTGTTTTGTTTTTTCAAATAAATGCAGCCTTAGTGAGCATAAGAGCCTTCTTCCAAAAATATTTTAAAAATCTTACAGACCACAAACTTTTGAACCATAGTGTAGATATGCACATTTATTAACTATTTACTTAAAATGATTTGTATAAGTAATTTATATTAATAATACATTTATGGTGTCTACTGTAAACACAGACTGTAGAGCTTTATTGAAGCAGAAATCATATCATGATTGTTATCTGTTATCTCCCAAAACTTTATTGCCCTTTTATATCAGAAATATGAAAATCAGCTTGTGTTTATGAATGGGATATAGTAGATGTGTTTGTGTGTGCTGTAATGAGCAGAGAGAGCGAATGTTTCCTCTTCATTTGTGATGCTGTGATTATCTCATCCTCTACACACACTCTCAGCATCTCACACAGCTGTTTACCTCTCACAGTAATGAGTTCACACACACAACACACACTCAGCGGTGTGTGTTAGTAATGTGAAGTGTTACCTGATAGATGGAAACATGCTGAGATGCTGATCATTAACCCTCTGTCATTCTCTGTGTGTGTGTGTGTGAGCAGTCGGGCAGGTATCAGTGAGATGTTTGAGGGACATCATGGTCCAATCACAGGCATTCACTGTCACACTGCGACTGGGCTGGTAGATTTCTCTCATCTCTTCCTGACCTCCTCTTTTGATTGGACCGTCAAACTCTGGAGCAACAAGGTAACAGATCATTCATGCACACTCATTGCATTACACTGTCATTCATGAATCTCTCAGCTGACTGTGCGTTTCTCTCTCTGCTGTAGAATAACAAGCCGCTGTACTCGTTTGAGGATAACTCGGATTATGTTTATGATGTCATGTGGTCTCCGGTACATCCCGCCCTCTTTGCTTGTGTGGACGGACTTGGACGCATCGACCTGTGGAACCTCAACAATGACACAGAGGTTAAACAGCATATATGCCATGAAACATCATTGCAGAACAATATTTATCCACCACATAGGCTTCTGCACTATGTGGTGGATGCACTATAATAATATGAGCCATTATAATGATACACAGTATTGAAGAGCAATAGTTACATACATATAGTTTAACTAAAACGTTCTAATATATGGCAGATGCCACATTGAAACATTGCATGAACGTTCTTGCATGACGACACAAATGACTTGTTGAATCAGAGTTTTGAATTAATTCACTGAAATGGACATTTTGATCTGATTCATGAAATGATTCAAACGCTAATGGCATTTTGGCTACTTAAATCAAAGGTGTTTTTAACCCTTAAATGCTGTGCTTTTGTCTTTAGTGACCGGGGCTTCATTCAACCTCCTTTTGTTGTTATGACTCCTGTATTTAGTATTCATAAACCTTTCTGTTCTGCAACATATTAAAAAGTATGAAAGCTTGTTTCCGCCACAAAATAAAATAATTTAAAAGATAATTGCGACTTTTTTTCACAAATGTGAGTTTATCTCGCAATTCTGACTTTTTTTCTCGCAATTCTGACTTTAACTCGCAATTCTGACTTTTCTCGCAATTCTGAGTTTATATCTTGCAATTCTGACTTTATATCTCGCAATTCTGACTTTTCCTTGCAATTTTGACTTTTTTATCGCAATTCTGACTTTATATCTCGCAATTCTGACTTTTTTCTCGCAATTTTGAGTTTATATCTCGCATTTCTGACTTTTTTCACGCAATTCTTACTTTATATCTCACAATTCTGACTTTAAGTTTAAAAAAAGTCAGAGTTGTGATATAAAAAGTTGCAATAACCTTTTTTATTTGTTATTCAGTGGTGGAAACAAGCATCCATAAAAAGCATATATACACTACTGTTCGAAAGTTTGGACTTATATTTTTTAAGAAATACTTTTATTCAACAAGGATGCATTAAATTGATCAAAAGCAACAGTAAAGATATTTGTAATGTTACAAAAGATTTCTATAAATAAATGTTCTTTTGAACGTTCTATTTGACAAAGAAGCCTGACAAAATGTATCACAGTTTCACATTATATGAAGCAGCACAACTGTTTTCAACATTGATAATAATCATAAATGTTTTTTGAGCAGCAAATCAGCATATTAGAATGATTTAAGGATCATGTGACACTGAAGACTGGAGTAATGATGCTGAAAATTCAGCTTTAACATCACAAGAACAATTGTACTTGAGAAGCCAGTTACTTTTCAAATATCAGCATGAAAGTAATGCATCCCGTTCTGTTACATGTTGCACGACCTCTTTGATTAATAATGAGGATGTATCAGATACCGAGTGAACAAACGGCATTATTAAACAAGTTGAACACACAACAAGCTCAACTAATGTGTGTGTGTTGTGTGTGTGTCGTGTGTGTGCAGGTGCCCACTGCCAGCATGGCTGTGGATGGAAGTCCTGCTCTGAACAGACTGCGCTGGTCTCAGTCAGGCAGAGAGATCGCTGTCGGGGACTCAGAGGGACAGATCCACATTTACGACGTCGGCGAGGTGAGAGAGTTTACTTAAGACACATCACAGACTGACTACACAGCAACACCTTCAGCTCCTGGGCGGGACGTTGAGCGGCTTTCTCCCTCTCGCTCCCGTTCTGTCACTGAGACAGTTGTGTAAAAAGCCCATGCGGAGCCTCTAAAGATGACACACGCTACAATTACACGCCTGTCAGAGAGGGGCCCTAACAGCACGGCCCTTCAGGGCCACAGAGGGCCTCTGTCACTCACAAGATGGGATGAAAGCAGATAGAGTAGAAGAATGAGATGGAGGATTGTTAGGCAGGGGTCAGTTCACTCTCAGAATAGCCTGCTGGTCCACTGTGCCGCTTTACACCTCTTTCCAAAACGCTCACATATTACACACAATGTTTTTCTCTTCTCTCCATAGCAAATCGCAGTCCCGCGAAATGACGAATGGACCCGATTTGTGCGGACGCTGGTGGAGATCAACGAGAACCGCGACGATGCGGAGGAGCTGGCCGCCCAACGCCTTTCCGCTTGATCGTCATGGAAACCAGCACTATTCCGGAGATCTCCGAAAGCTGTAATCATCTCTGTCTTTGGAAATGAAATGATTTCTGTCTGCAAACCTTTGATTCTGCCTTTTGTTTGGAATGAAAATATGAAACATTGACCGTAGGTGCGATTCATAGTGTGAGAGCAGAAGGCCTCCCAGTCACCCCACAACCAGAAGCCTTAACATTCGCATGCAAAAAAAACTAAAGAAAACCATAATGAATGTTTCTTTACCCAGGTATCTCTGAGTGTGCTAAACTCTCAGCTCATTATGCACAGCCAAATTTACATTTACCATTTACACCAATGAATCTCATTAAACCTGTCTGGCTCATAGTTCAGCCCCAAAATTAAAATTTACATACATAAAATGAAGCTTTTTTTATAGATTAACAAAATGTTTAAAGTATTAGATTTACTGCCTGAAATTTACACAGATGAGTAAAACAAATTTTGTATTACAGGTTTTATATTGTAATACAGTAAAAATGGGGTGAGAGAGTGTGCTTAAACGGTAGATTTGTCATTTAGTAACAAATGTCCTTGTTTTCTTTAAAATGTAGTTGTTTTCTTTTGATTTTGGGGTTGAAATATGAAAAAAGAAATATCTTTGAGAGGTTTTGTAAGATTGACTCTAACATCTTTACTGTTCTCACTACTAGTAAACGCTGTATTCTTTCAAACTAGATGACAGACCTAGAGAAATCTAGAGCTCTAGTTCTTGTAGATCGTTTCAGTGGGACGTATTGAGTTTGCTGGAGATTTCTGCTGTCTAGCTGTGGACCAAATGCTGGAGTAATTTGTGACTTTCAAGCTCTTATGTTTAGTTTTTGCTCCTGTTAATGATTGATCTTGTTCCTCTCCACTTCAGCAGAGGCACAATCATGTATTTATTAAACATATCAATATACTGGGTTCATTTTCTGAATTACTCTTTTAGAGATCAAGGTCTTCCTCTTCCAGTGATCCACATCTGTTTGAAACGCTAACAGTAACTTTTGCAGAACCTCTTTGTATATCTGAATACTTTTTCTAAGCCAAAACTTTGGTAAAAATCTCCTGATTTACCTCAATCAGTTTGAAGTCATCAGTCTTTCCTGTAGTATTCTCGAGCAGAAAGTAGGTTTATGAGGATTTCAAAATGTTGCTTCCAACTGTTTCCTCATGTTTAAGTGAATGTCCAATAATTTCTGCATTTGAAAATAACAATTGTGATTTATTTCAGTAAATGACAATACAATAATAAAATGCATTTAAACAAATTCCTGAAGTTTGTTTATGCCTTTTTTTGTGTGTGAACTAAAACATTTAAATACATGTATACATATACAATATGATTACACAGTCATGTACTTTGGCCATTATTTAATTTTTTGCTCACAAAAGGTCTGATTAACCATTCATATGAAAAAAACCCCATGTTTATTTACTGTCAACCAAGAAGTATGATATTTTTTACATTTAGTTTATAATTAACAAATTATTAAAATATTATAAAATATATGATGTTTCATATAATATGAAAGCTTTTAAATCAGGCAGGATTCTACTTCCTGCACAAGGACATAAAATATGTACAGTAATGATTGTGGAAGCCACAGTGTAATGATCCTCCACAGCAGAAAATAAACAGAAGTACACTTCATGAAATACACTACTGTTCGAAAGTTTGGGGTCAGCAAGTTGTTTTTATTGTTTATATAATTTATTTTATTCAGCAAGGATGCATTAAATCAATCAAAAGTGACAGTAAAAACATTTATAATGTGAAAAAAGATTTATATTTCACGTAAATACTGTTCTTTTCAACTTTCTATTCATCAAAGAATCCATGATACAACCAACAATGTATCATGGTTTCCACAAAAACATTAAGCAGCACAACTGTTTTCATTAATAATAATCAGAAATGTTTCTTGAGCATCAAATCATCATATTAGAATGATTTCTGAAAGATTACGTGACACTGAAGACTGGAGTAATGATGCTGAAAATTCAGCTTTGATGATAGGAATAAATTATATTTTAACGTCTATTCACATAGAAAACAGTTCTTTTAAATTGTAATATTTCACAATTTACACATTTACTGTTTTTACAGTATTTATGATCAAATAAATGCAGCCTTGGTGAGCAGAAGAGATCCTTTCAAAGACATTCAACAAATCTTACAGACACCAAACTTTTGAAACTGTCTTTTTCACAGCACTGAGCACAGTGAAAAGAGAAACAGGAATAGCATATTAGTGTACTATTGATAAAAAAAATTCTGCAAGTAAGTAAAGTGGATATAATAATTTAGAGTGGATATATCATTTTAGAGTGGCCTTTTATTGTGGCCAGCCTAAGGCACACCTGTGCAATAATCATGCTGTCTAATCAGCATCTATGCCACACCTGTGAGGTGGATGAATTATCTCAGCAAAGGAGAAGTGCTCACTAACACAGATTTAGACAGATTTGTGAACAATATTTGAGAGAAACAGGCCTTTTGTGTACATAGAAAAAGTCTTAGATCTTTGAGTTCAGCTCATGAAAAATGGGGGCAAAAACAAAAGTGTTGCGTTTATAATTTTGTGCAGTGTAAAAAATGAAACAAAAAAATGAAACATATCCAAACTTTTGCAATGTCACTGAAAACCAAAGCGACACAAAAATTTAAACTTAAAGGATTAGTCCACTTTTAAATTAAGGATGTTTCTCCATATAGTGGAGATAATGGTCTCCAAACGGTTGAAGGTAAAAATTACAGTTTCAGTGGAGCTTCAAAGGGCTTTAAACGATACCAGACGAGGAATAAGGGTCTTATCTAAAGAAACGATCGGTCATTTTCTAAATTTTTTTTAAATGTATGCGCTTTATATAAACAAATGATCGCCTTCAAGTGGTTCCGCCAAAACCGCACTTCTGTATTCTTCAAAAAGCTTATGCTGTATGTCCTACGCCTTCCCTATTCTACTTACAGAAAAAACGGAACTGGCGCCACGTTCGTTCCATAAGTTGAATAGGGAAGGCGTAGGACATACAGCGTAAGCTTTTTGAAGAATACAGAAGTGCGGTTTTGGCGGAACCACTTGAAGGCGATCATTTGTTTATATAAAGCGCATACATTTAAAAAAATTTTAGAAAATGACCGATCGTTTCTTTAGATAAGACCCTTATTCCTCGTCTGGTATCGTTTAAAGCTCTTTGAAGCTGCACTGAAACTGTATTTTTTACCTTCAACCGTTCGGAGACCACTGAAGTCCACTATATGGAGAAAAATCCTGGAATGTTTTCCTCAAAAACCTTCATTTCTTTTCGACTGAAGAAAGAAATACATAAATATCTTGGATGACATGGGGGTGAGTAAATTATCATGAAATTTTAATTGGAAAGTGAACTAATCCTTTAAAATAATCTAACTGCATAACTTTATAATTAATGAGAAGACAACGAGAAAGTTGGTCAGAGAGACTGTCAAGAGGCCTACAGTAACACTGAAAGAGTTGCAGCTCTTTCTGGCAGATACTGGCTGCTCCCTACATGTGCAGGGTGGCAAGACACAATCCTTTTCTCACTAAAAACAAATATCCAGTCTACCAAAACCACGTGGAAAAATGTGTTATGATCTGATGAAACCAAGATTGGACTTTTTAGCCAAAATTGTAAAAGGTATGTTTGGCGCAAGAACAACACAACACACCACCCAAACAACACCATACCCACGGTGAAGCCTGGTGGTGCAGCATCAAGCTTTGGGGCTGCTTTTCTTCAGCTGGAACTGGGGCTTTATGCTGCCTTCATCGGAAATTTGATAATTCCCACTTCTATAGTCGTGATTACGAGCTCATCACATTCAAGTTCGAAATAGGAGGGCGTTCATGTGCAATTTTTACCTAGGAAACTCGTATTTACGATAATTCCGAGAGCATGTGAAGGTGGAGGGAATCATGAATAGCTCAAGTACAGCTGATTTTGGCACAGAACGTGGACAGAACACACAGCTGATTTTGAATGTCCATGTCAATGGAAAAGCTCAACATCTACCAGCAAGGACTATCTGGACCACACTAACCAGTCAAACCTCGATTAGAGATACACTGTCCTCAACAAAACAAACAAAACAATCTCTGCGCAGAAGGTCACTGGAGTTACAGCAGACTGTGGAGATGATCTGAGAGCACGTACTGAGTGAAGAAACAAGAGCAGGGATTGAGTCCAAATGCAATCTCACACACATCTTTCAGACCGCAATTAGAGGAATCCTGGAAGGCTTTTCCTACAACTGTGAAACCTCTAATTTTACCATAGTGAGACATAGCAGGTGTGTGTTTGTAGCTCCTGGCCCCTCCGCAGAGCTCTGAAGCTCCTCTGTCACTATTTTCCTGAAGCAGTCAATCACACCATTGTATGCTGTCCGGCCCGAACGGGCGGCCACCTGCATGCACGTTTTGATGACATCAGCGGGGGTCACCGGCGAGGCAGCAGGAAAAACTATACAACAAATGCATTACAATGCAAAGAAGCTCTATCATAATGCCTGCAGAAAAATCTCCATCCCATCCTGCTATGCAAGATTCGAAAAGAGAGTAAAGCATCTACATAACACTGACAGCAATTTAAAAAAGGTGAGCTGCAATCCAAAAGTCCTTTTCCTCGAACCAGAGGGCATCATGACTGATGCATTCATGTTCAGATATTGTCTAGGCTTCATCTGGAATGGAATATCTGTGAGACATTATCCAACATAGTGATATTTATGCTTGTATGTAGTCCATATGTAGGTGTGGGTCATTCCCAGGTGCCTCATTTATGACTTATGATTTTATTAAAAGATTATTGAAAGGAATCACATTTGATAGACTTGATTATGGCTGCTTAAAATTCAGCTTTGTTATCACAGGAATAAATTACATGTTCACTGTAATTTTGATCAAATTCACCCTTGGTGAGCAAGAGATTTTTTCATAAAAATTAAAATCTTACTGACCCCAAACGTTTCAATAGTAATGTACATTCTGCTTTTAAATGTACTATATGTCTATATTCTGAAATGCTTTGTATTTGTCCCTACACTTTCTGTTCAAACCCTAACCATTTTGAATCTATCAAGGTTTTCACAAACCTTGTTTTAAAAGTTAAATAGATTACTCATATTTTGTTATTATATATATATATATATATATACGTACCTTATGCTTCATGTCCATCCATCCATCCATCCATCCATCCATCCATCCATCTGTTCTTCCATCCATCCATTTATCTATCCATCTATCTATCTGCCCGTCCGTCCGTCCATCCATCCATCCATCTATCCGTCCGTCCATCCATCCATCCATCCATCCATCCTTCTGTGTATAATGTGATTATAATTTATTTGCTGTTAAAATAATAAATATATATATAATATAACAATGTAAAAAGCATTTAGTATATTACCTTTATATGTTTATAAAATAATTAACACTATTTATAACCAGCTGAGTGATAACATTTTAATAAGCATCCTAAAATCTTCCCTTGTCACAAAATAATCAGTGTCAGTGAATACCATTTAAAAGACTATTTACAATATTATTAAAGTTTAATGCGTTGCCATGGCAACAGCGTTTAAGATATCAAGAATCCTTTCACAGGTCTACACCTGCCGTGTTTTGATATTATACTGATTAAGTTTGAAGCAAATCTGGTAAAAATAAGAGGGCGATTTCAAAGCATTTTTGAAAGTGACATACTTCCTGTTGCCAGTTGGTGGCACTGTGACTTTGACTCACAACAGTCACATCCATGTGATCGGACTCCTACAACAAACATGCAGCTGAAGTTTCATCTAAAACAGTCAATGTATTCAGAAGTTATAAAACATTTCCTGTTTACCTTTTTCGCCATAAATTCGTTTCAATGACATGGCCAAACCGTTTAAGGTATCAAAAATCTGCTCGCAATTTAGCATCCTCAATGTCTTGACTTCATGCTGACCGAGATTGGATGAATTCCCTAGGAGGAGTATATCAAATTCCAGAGCATGCGTTTTCCAAACAACCCTGAATATATATATATATATATATATATATATGTGTGTGTGTGTGTGTGTGAAGATTTCAGATTCAAAAGCCTCTAAGTCCGTCTGACATTTTTCTTTAAAATTAGCATTGTTATCAGGCTCCTATAGGTTTCTAAGTACCGGTACTTCTGATTGGGTTTAGCAGGTTTGAAAAAATTTGATGAACGTATACTATGTGCGGAGAGCATTCATTTAGTATCGTTATCTCCTTTTTGACCAGATGGCTATATACCGTATATATATACAGAGCTGGGTAGTAATGGATTACATGTAATCTGGATTACGTAATCAGATTCCAAAAATCAAGTACTTGTAATTAGAGTAAACTACTTTTTAAAATACTCCCAATCAGACTACAGTTACTTTTTTATGGATTACATGATTACATATTATTTACACAATGGCAGTAAGTTGTTCACAATTCATTGATTCTCCTAATTTCGTGCACAGAAATCAGCAACAACAAGAATATTTGTTTTTGTAATGTTGCCGTTTTCTAAGAATCTGTTGAGGTTCTTGTTGGTGAATAGAATATATCTTTTGGAATATATATTTTCCTTTGTATCTGTAAAAATAGTATAAGATTATCCTACAATATATGTGACATCAAATAAGGGTTAGCACAAAAGTAATCTAAATGTAATCCAAAAGTAGTCAGATTACGTTACCAAAAATGTGTAATCTAAGAGATTATATTACTGATTACAAATTTTGTCATGTAATTTGTAATCAGCAACTGATTACAATTCATAAGTAATCTACCCAGCTCTGTATGTATGTATGATATATATATATATATATATATATATATATATCTCAGTCCTTCCAGAATTTCGCGGGATTTTTTTCAAATTTTTGCAGTCTAAAATGACTGAATTTGCGGCGGCTTTTCTCAAACTTTGCGGCAATATTTACAGCATGGTTTCATGGTTTCACAGAGATCATCGCCCCCAGTGGTGAAACACTGAAATTTCAAAACGTTTTCAAAACACTTATGACGTAACGAAGCCTCATTTACTGAAATCACGTGACTTTGGCAGTTTGATATGCGCTCCGAACCACTGATTCAAAACAAAAGATTCATAAAGCTGCGAAGCTTCATGAAGCAGTGCTTTGAAATCGCCCATCACTAGATATTGTTGAATAAAGTCGTTATTTTGTTTTTTTTTGGCACACGAAAAGTATTCTCATCGCTTTATAATATTAAGGTTGAACCACTGTAGTCACATGAACTGTTTTAAGTATGTCTTTAGTAGCTTTCTGGGCATCTGAAAGTGTTAATTATCTTGCTGGCAATGGAGGCTTCACTGAGCCATTGGATTTTATCAAAAATATCTTAATTTGTGTTCTGAAGATGAACGAAGGTCTCACGGGTGTGGAACGACATGAAGGTGAGTGATTAATGACAGAGTTTTCATTTTTGGGTGAACTAACCCTTTAAGTTCTAAGGTGGCAGCAGCCCCTGATTTGGCAGTGCTGTGAGGACTGACAGAAAAACACTGAGCTTGAGTAAAGATGCAGATAATATTAACTTTTTTTTAATTATTAATAAATATTAAAAATATATACTAGGGTGTGGAAATAAGTGCTCCTCTGCAGCATCTACTACAGTGGTAATTTATTATTTTTTTATTTCTAAGTAAGTGTTTGCTTTCCTACATCATGAAACCTTTAGTTTTACAAATGGGGACAAACTATGAAGTATGAACAAATAATGTTTTGAACATCACATTAAAAATAACATTCAAACTGGGCAATATTTAAAGCTTTGAAGTGCTGGGAAAAGTTGTGTGAAGCACTCGAAAACATTAGACCATTTCTGCCACAAGTTATTTCTGTTAGTGTCACAATGTTTTCCCATGGTTTCCAGATTACACGTGCGCTGGGAATAAACCGCTTGAATTCACAGCAGAATTAATAACATCGCTGTGAAATCTTGTGAGAAGCATTTAGGTTAAATTCGTCGCAGAATTCTCTGTTAAACCACAGATATCAGATCAAATATGAGATATCATATTAGATCAAACAGTGTCCACAGTGGCACCGTTTGATCTGATATATGTGGTTTAACAGAGAATTCTGCGACGAATGTGAATGCTTCTCACAAGATTTCACAGCGATGAAATTAATTCTGCGGTGAATTCAAGCGCAATTCAATTCTTCTCAGCGCACATGAAATGTTGTTGTGTGATCGAGATCGGCCCGCTGCTCTGAACTCCAGTCGCGACGCGCTGTCTATTATTGGTCCGAGCTGCGCAGCTCAATCGACTTGACTAAATGCATGTTGCGATGACGTCACAGGACGTGTCTAAGCCCAAAATCTGTGGCAATTAAGAAAAAAATGCAAGATCCTCCGATTACTGCGGAGTTTACTTGATTTTGCGATAAATTCAGCGATCACAGAATCGCGAAATCCTGGAGGGACTGATATATATATAAATTGTTGTCTTATTTTCGTAGGCCAGCCCATAAGTTTTCATCACAATCTTCATTCTTCAAGTTTCAATCTTCCCTTGACAAGAACACAATAGCTGGCTTTTGGATCTTTACAAATGAACAACTTCTATGAATTTTGAAGCCTAAATACAGAAGTCAAAAGCTAAATGAAGGCTATAAACGAAATACACCATGGTCACATGACTGCAACGTCACCAACATTAGGTTTCCAACAACTCTTTTAGTCTTTATAATAAAAAAAAAAAAAAAAAAACATTTTCCCTGAAAGTTTAAGTTAGAGTAGTTTGCAAAAGTGTGATTATAAACACAATGAGGCTGTGAAAGTGGACTTCTGAGTACGTGAGTTTACCTGTTCAGCTGATGTCGTTTAATTTAGCCGCTTGTTAGCAACCGCCTTTTTCAAGCCAAGTAAAAGCTTTAAAAATCAGAAAGGTGTATTACTGATGTATTTTATGTTGTAGAATAAAACATGAAAATATCTTGAGATTATGTTAGCCACAGACTTATTTCACCAAAAACCCATTAAAAAACCCACTGACTTCAGGACGGTGGCACCAGAAATCCAGAAATCCACAACCAGTTGAGATCCACTGTATAATGTAACATTTTTGGAGTGCTAAATGTTTAAAACATTCCTTATTCATTTTTCCACTATAGTCTAAAAAGAGTGACTAATGTAGGCCCACTACTAATACACACCTATTGAAATTAACTCAGTGTCTGTTGTCTTTAGTCTCACAGGGAAACTCCAGACTTGCTTGGAAATCCCTTTAATGATCTTTGTCGAGAAGTTCCCATATGGTTTCAGTTCTGCTGAATTCTCCTTTACGAATACGTTAATATCAGAAACCTCAAGTCTGCTCATCTGCGAATCCTAATGCAAACCAGCCCACTGATTTAGAGAAAGACAACACCCGAAACAGACGCCAGATCCATGGTGCTCAACTAGAATCAGACTGCACCATCTCAACGGTTTTTAAACCGTTGTGTTTCAGACAGCACAGCTGATCCAGGAACAGCACTGAGAGGTTTTATGAGTGAGATTGTAGAAGGGCAGTGGAATAAGTCTGTGGTTAGACTCAAAATGAATCCAAACCACGGCAGTATAATTCAAGCAGAGAGAGAAAGACCACTAGCCACAAACACATATAAGCACACAATGAAAAATAATACTGATACCACAAATACACACATAACTGTACTTCTCTTACTAAGCTATAGACTCAAATACAAACATCATGATGTGTCCAGAGATACATATCTTGTTCTAGAGGGGATTTTAACATGGACATTTTTTTTTACAACATAGTTAAAAAGAAGTGTGTTTAATTGTACTGAATGTGCATTATTATTATTAAAAAAAAAAAAAAAAAAAAAAAAAAAAAAAGTACTTGCAGATATGATATTAATGAAAAAAAAGTCACTTAAGTATAGCACACTTAGATACACTTTTAAAAAGTGCAGTCAAATTAAGTTTTACTTAAAGTACATTTTAAAAGATTATATTTTAATAATCTTGTCATGCTTTAAAGAAGTACGCTTATTTTGATGTGTTGTCTTAACATACTAAAACACATATAAAATACTTTATATAAATACTATATAGAAATTACATTCAGGTATATTTTAGTTGATCATAAATGCTTGTCAGTACTTTCAGCAGTACACTTTAACCATATTTCAAAGACAATACACGTCAAAATAGAAGTGAAATTACATCTAAAGATGTACTTAAGTCCTTCTTCAAAAAACACTCTAAATTTCAGCTAACTGCATTTAATATAAATTTAAACTATAATACTTTTTTAATAATTTTCATTTAATTGTAATTAATGAAATTAAGTGCACGAAAATATAACATTCAGTTCACGCCTAAGTATGTTCTTTTAAAATATATTATTTTTCATAATAAGTACTCTTATTAAAAGTATCTACATATCCAAAAAAATTGTTGGCTCTGTACTTAAAGCCAGAATGATAAAAAAAGACAATGTGTCAATGTTTTGCTCTATGAAATTCATGGCAGTAGCAATTAAACATTCTGCAACATTTATTCAAAAGCATCTGAACTTTCTTTGAATATTTATAGACACCGTAACTCATCTGATTGTCGTCTTTATGAAAACTGAGCAAAAACAAAAATATTTAGGGTCCTTTAAAGACTGAATTTGCAGTGATGTATGGGGTTGTTTGAGGTAATCAGATAGGAGGGGGCATTTGAGGTAGACAATTTGGCCCCTAATTTTTGTCACATCAGGATTGTGCACCCCAGTAAGTGTTTCTAAATCAGCTACATAAACCCTAAAACAAAGGTCTCTTTAAGGCGTGATGTCACTGTGTCAGAGTGACAGAGCGGGCGGAACAAGCGTCCATTCAGAGCAGAAACACGAAGGTCATCCAGGATCAGGGTTGGTGTGAGACGGAGTCTGGCGGGTCCTGACCTCCAGCAACACCCCCTTTTCTCTTCACGTCTTCCCCTTCAGGGCTTCGCCTCACTGGGCCCGTGAGCCCACCTCGCCCCCTCCTCTCCCCAGAGAGAGCATCCCCTCCGAGTCCCGCCTGGGGCGTCTCGGCCTCTGACTCGGGAGCATCTATCACTGCTCCGGGACCCTAATCAGGGCCAAAGAGGGGCGGGCGTGACACCCGGGGTCGAGTTCAACTCTGTAAACATCCGAACGGTTTCCTTAAAAAGGCTGTAAGACTGTCCGTCAAGATCCGAGAGGTAAAGCGGGATATCCGCTACTCTAAAAAAAGATCCTATCCGTCATTTGATTCATTAATTACTCCTCTTAACTACCCTAGTGATCTATCAATAGCTCTAATTAGCCTGTTAGCTTAACTGTGGTGGACGGCTAGAGCACAAGGCGGTGCAACAAAAAATTGAACTGATGCTGCCTTTTGAACAATAATATTATAGTTTTTGTTAATATTTTGAATTTGATTTTATTTTTGGTCATAACTACATGTCAACTAACTCTCATTGGAGTATTAGTAGACTGTAGTAGACTGTTAGGTGTTACGGTTTGGGTTAGTACAATAAGTTGACATGTAGTTCGCTGTAAAACCAAACAGTGAAATTAATTAAATGCAACAAGTTTGTTTCACTCAAATAATAATGAATTTTCATTGTACTTAATAGAAAAAGTTCAGTGAACTCAAAATTTCATTGTAGTAAGCTGAACTTAATATGATTGAGCTGAGTTGCAGCAGATTTCTAATTCCCAGCATGCTTTGTGTCAGATTGTATAAATAAATGTTGAAATTAAGTGTTATTTTGTGTTTTTGCACAAGATTAACATCCCATTCATTTCCTCCATAAGGGAATTGACTTTTAACAATAAATTATAGTCATACAAGGTTGCTAATTGATGGTGTACTTTTGTTGAAGCCACTAGCCTGCATTATTTCAACTTATTTTTTTTTTAAAACATTGAAATTCTTGGTAAATACAACATGATTCTGTGACTCAACTAGAGAATCGAAACCAGCAAATTGCACCAACAGAACTCTTTAGCACCTGCCCATTCCCATGAAACACCACAAATGATGTAATAGAGAGTCAGACTATGGTCCAATTCACATACTATCCATTGTAAATAGTATTCCAAATTTGTGCGTCCCAAATCGTAGTATGTATCCCAAAGTTACCCGAATAGTCTACTATTTCCTGTGGATATTTCGAAATGCAGATCCATACAAACTCTAACGGCTAATATTGCCCACAAAGATTTGGTCTAGAACTACAAAAATGAATAAAAGGTGAATAAAAAAGTTATGATGTGGTAGTGTGTATATGCATATTTGGGTAAATATAAGCATAAATGTAAAATGATTTCTACAGTATATACATGCACAATCAACAACTTTAAATCGGTAGTTTTATATTTATCTGTCATTTTTGATTTGATTATATCATTCGCACACTTTTTCTTATTAAAGTCTTGTACTTTTGTCTTTTTTCTGATTTTCAAATACCTTTTTGCTTCAAATCAAAGTTTGTAATGTTTGTGATTGACCTTGCTGCTGGTTGGTTTGGTTCATGGCTTTTAAAAGAAACCTACATGGGAAAAATGAATGGGAAAAGCATTTCTAGAACCAAGTCCACTGAAAAAGTGGATGGGCACTTCCGTCAGGTGAAAATCGTAAAAAAGTAACATAATTTTTCAAGTCTATAGAACAAACTGTGCGTGACGAGTGCTGAATATTTAGGGTAATTAGAGTTCAATCACTAACCCTTAAGTTTGGTCAGTATATTAATAGTGATGAAAAAATGACTGGCCATTATATTCAACAGAAGCACGTTTAATGGTCGTGGCAGAAGCGGTCTTGAGCATGCTGCGCTTGTAAGTGTGTTGGCGGTTTCTACATGCCATAACAGTGGAGGCCGCAGGTATACACACTGCTGTCAAACTCAATAGAATCACACTGCAGCCAGTTAGCTGCAGTCCTGCAGGGCATCTTGCCCCAATTATGCACTGACAGAGGTCACAGCCCCACAGACCTGACCCTCTGAATTCAGCCCTCCTCTCTCTTGCTCTCTCTGCATTATCTGACACACCTACCAGCCTACATGTACACAATTAGCATTTGATAAAAATAGTCTTTAGTTATGCAACATTCTTGAAAACTGCTGTGAATTAGAAGGTGTGGTCAAATG
Organism: Ctenopharyngodon idella; assembly: GCF_019924925.1. Classification (NCBI taxonomy): domain Eukaryota; kingdom Metazoa; phylum Chordata; class Actinopteri; order Cypriniformes; family Xenocyprididae; genus Ctenopharyngodon; species Ctenopharyngodon idella. Next base: position 32,286,017 of record NC_067228.1, on the reverse strand, counting down.
TGAGCATGAGCATAAAGAAGTCACCAAAACAAGTAGTGTTTGACTGATAAGTGTTTTGATGGCCCTAACAGTATTTAGAAAGCAGGATGGCTGATATAATACGAAAATATTATAATTATAAGAAATGGAACATGAACAAAATTGTGGAAATTAACTTATTAATAATTTCTAATATATTTTAAAATGTAATTTAATCCTGTGATCAAAGCTGAATTTTCAGCATCATTACTCCAGTCTTCAGTGTCACATGATCCTTCTAATATCAGAAATCATTCTAATATGATGATTTGCTGCTCAAGAAACATTTCTGATTATTAACAATGTTGAAAATTTGTGGTGAATCCATGATACTTTTTTCCAGAATTCTTTGATGAATAGAAAGCTCAAAAGAACAGCATTTATTTGTAATTAATGCCCCTACTTCCATTTAAATATATCTTTGTCTGTTTTATTGTCCACTAGGTAAAAATCACATGTTGAATCACTAATCACAAAAGTAAGCAAGTACACCTCTCCTCAACAAGCTACATGATTTGAAGTATGATTCATGGCACGAAGTTAAATAAGGGTTAGAAAACAAGACTAATTCATCAATGCACACTCTATTAACAAATAAACACAGACAGAGAGAGAGAGAGAGAGAGAGAGAGTGTGAGTGAGAGTAAGAGTATGACTTTTCTGCCGGTAGTTGGATGACATTGTCTCCAATAGTGAATTTATATCTCAAAAATCATTCATGTGCATGAATAATCGCTGGTCACCTCTCACACAATAGCCACAATAACACCCAACTGGACGTGACATGATTTTGACTTTTCTAAATTAAGCCTTTTTTAGAGTGAGAAAATCAGAGGTCTAGATATGTGTGTTGCAAAAGTAAAGTGAAACTGGACAAATCTTTTTAGCATTCAAAAGCACTATAAAAGTACCAAAGTGGTCCATACTTACATTTGCTATATTTCAAGTTTTTGGATTGATCATCTTCCCCTCTAGTGGCCTGTCAACCACTGTGACCAGATCATTGAGTCAGTGAGTTGAACCTGAGAACCAGATCAGTCTTATTTTCATTGAATAATGACTTAAAGGGTTAGTTCACCCAAAAATAAAATTTCTGTCATTAATTACTCACCTTCATGTCGTTCCACACCCGTAAGACCTTCGTTAATCTTCAGAACACAAATTAAGATACTTTTGATGAAATCCGAGAGGTATATGACTCCTCCATAGACAGCAATATAATCAACACTTTTAAGGTCCAGAAATCTTTAATTTAAGATTCTCGGAAATCCTTAATTTTATGAAGCAATGAGAATACTTTTTGTGCGCAAAAACAAAACAAAAATAACAACTTTATTCAACTATCTCTTCTCTTTCCTGTCATTATCCTTAAGCAGTTGATGCAGTAAGCACTTCTGTTTACACGTCCGAATGCCGGCTCAGTATTGGCCAAAGCTGATCACGTGAGCAGCACGATGCATGCGTGTGATGCTGACGCAGGAGCCGGCCAATAATGAGTCGGCTTTCTGATGTAGAACCTGGAAGCACTGAACGTAAACAGCGTAGGAGAATGACACAGAAGAGAAGATATTGAATAAAGTCGTTATTTTTGTTTTGTTTTTGCGCACAAAAGATATTCTCGTCACTTCATAAAATTAAGGTTGAACCACTGCAGTCACGTCAAGTGTTTTACTAATGTCTTTAATAGCTTTCTGGACCCTGAAAGTGTTGATTATATTGCTGTCTATGGACGAGAATATACCTCTCGGATTCATCAAAAATATCTTAATTTGTGTTACGAAGATGAACGAAGGTCTTACGGATGTGGAACGACATGAGATTGAGTAATTAATGACAGAATTTTCATTTTTGACTTTGATGTAGCATAGCCATATGGTTTTGTATGGTTATGGTACAACTTCACAAAATCAACAAGGTGCGTAGATAAGAACAAAGGAATTTTAAGGCAATATCAGCAAAACTTGTAGAGTGGAGAAATAAAATGATCAGAAAGTGGAACTGAGGAAAATTACACTTTTATTTTGCCAAAGCGTTTCGTCACACATCAGGCCTAAAAGACTGCAAATAGAGGAAACTTCTTTAAATACAAACACAGACAAAATTCAGACTTACAACTGACCAATGAGAAAGTTAAAACAGATGATATAATATCCACCAATCGCATAACATATCAGAAAATACAAAAACTTGATTTAAACTTACAGTTAACCAATATAGTCAAATGGGCGGTTGTGAAACTTTTATTATGTATATGCGTTTTGGTGCTTGAAAGACTTGCTCCATAGAAGAATATTTTAAAAGAAAGGTTGTAATATTTGCTAAACTGCACTGTTGGAAGTGCTGACCCCTATTTAAACAGAGGGCAAGAGAGAGACAGTTGTTTAACCAGAGCATAGTATGAAGGATAGAAAGAGAGTGAGAACTGAATTGAGAGAGAGCAACACTAAGACAAAAAGAGGAGTATGAAACACCAGAGGAAGCAGTAGATGGCAGTATTGATCTCCATCATGTTTCTAAAAAAGGTTCTCTCTGTGAGTGTGTGTGTGTGTGTGTGGATTAGCAGAGTGTAAGGAGGCACTCTCTCTCTCTGGTTTATCTCTGTGCTGTTGACATCTTAAGAGAAAAGAGTAACACTAACCACTGGCCCATAATCCCCTGGGAGGCAGACTGCTTTCTAAAAACACAGGTCTGTCTTTCAGCGGCGTGTGTACATTACTGTGAGAACATCACACTCTGTGGCTGGTGCATAATCTTCAGATTTGTAAAATAACTTATAATTTGTAAAATAACACAAATTCACTGTGGTCCCTCTTATTGTTTGCAAATCAGTACCATATAAACCTCAGAACTGAATCTCAGAATATTTGTGTCTGTATAAACTGAACTGACTCCACAAACAGGTTGCTTCTCCATTTTCACCTCAGCTCTAATCATATCAGTCATTCAGTTCAGTTCTATCATTAAACTCCAACAAAACAATTTGACTTTAGTGAACCATGATGGCTGATTCAAAAACACTTTGTTTTGTCTTTAAGGCATCAAATTACACTAACAGAGCTGACATAATGCTGATAGTAACAGATTTAAAAGTAACAGACCTGTTAGCAACAAATCTCATGGTACCACAGCTGACATGCTTCAAGCTCTCCTGGGATGCTCCTACTTACTGTATAAATTCAAAAAATTTATCGTATCTATAATCGTATCTATAATAGATTGCCTGTTTAAGTGATTTTGTCCAGAGTATAATGGATGCATCAAAGAATTTCATATTCTTTATTAATGCTAGTTCATCAAAATGGGGATTTTACTTATAATTGAGGTCTTATCGAACAGAGCTGACGGTAACATAACTGGTAGTAACAGACAAGACAGTAACAGACATTACACATACATAATAAAAAAGAGGTAACAGAGGTGACAGTAACGGAACTGGTGTTAAAAGATTTGATAGCTCTGTTACTATCAGCTTTATTGCTAACAGAAACAGAGGTGACATTAACTACCCTGAATATAACAGACAAAGCTGAATTTAAGAGACCTGACAGTAACAGATTTGACAGTAAAATCTGATGGTGTAACTGATAGTAACAGAGCTGATAGTAAAAGGGCTAACAGTAACATGCTTTATCTAATTTAGCTGACAGTAACAGGCATTACAGATACTTAGTGAAAAGGAGGTAACAGAGCTGATCTTAACAGAGATGACAGTAATGGAACTGATGTTAAAAGATCTGATAGCAACAAATCTGACAGTAACAGACCTGACAGTTGCAAAGCAAACAGTATCGTCACTGATAGTAAAAGAGCTTACAGTAACAGCGGTAACAGTAACAGACCTGAACAAAACAGACATGATAGTAACAACGCTGATTTTAACAGAACTGATGGCAACAGTGATGACAGTAACAGCCTATAGAATAGCTGACAGTAACAGAGCTGTCAGTAACATCTGATATTATAACAGATATTAACAGCTAACGGACAGTAAAAAAGCTGATTTTAACAGAGGTGAATGGGAGAGCCTAAAGTCTAACTGAAAGTAAAAGAGTTAACAGTCAGGGCAACATTTATAGAGTTGATAGTAACAGAGTTGACAGTAACAAACCTAAATATAACAGGCAGGATAGTGACAGCTGATTTTAACTGACATGACAGTAACAGAGTTGACAGTAGCAAACTTAAATATAACAGAAAGGATAGTAACAAAGCTGATAGTGACAGATGTAACAGCAACAAAACTGAATATGAGAGACATAATAGTAACAAAGCTGATGGTAACAGAGCTGTAAATTACAGCTGATAGCATAACTGATATTAACAGAGCTGACAGTAACAGCTGATATTACACAGTAACTGAGTAACAGCGCTAACAGTCACAGAGCAAACAGTAACAGAGTTGATAGTAACAGAGATGACAGACCTAAATATGACAGAGGATAGTGACAAAGTTTTAACAGACATGACAGTAACAGAGCTGACAGCAACTAAGATGATAGTAGCAGTGGTGACAGTAACAAACCTTAATATATCAGACATGATAGTAACATAGCTGATTTTAAGAAAGCTGATAGTAACAAACTGACAGTAACAGCCATAGTAACAGCTATAATAACAGAGTTGACAGTTCAGATGTTAACTCTGTAGAAGCCAAAGATGCCTTCATAACAGAGTAATTTCTTGATGCAGTCAAAGCTATTTTTATAGATGAGCACACCTTCAAAGAATCCATTGGACCTTTGTTTCTGTATGCAGGTCTTCACCAGGTCAATGGCATACACAGCTGTCGCTCCTGTTGCTTCTCAAGACAACTGAGTAAATCTGTCAGTCAAACCCTGTGCACTCTCCATCAGTATTCAGACACACACACACACATACACTCATAGTCAAAATATGAACTCTGAACTACACAGTCACGCAGAGACAGAACCACACACACTCAGAGCAGATGTCAATCAAAATATGAACTTCCTGCTGCCACAAACATGCAAATGAGAGTGAATCTGTTTGCAGGGCAAATCTGCAGGCTAGGTTTAATGGCTATTGATGGAATTTCTCACCTTTGTACTATCTCTCGTTCTCTCTCCTTTACTATTTGTAGAACATTTAACAAAATCAATTTAATAAATGTATAGTTCCACTCCCCCCACCCTCCAAAATAGGATGATTTGCAGAATGTTAATGCTGATCTTTTTGATACAATATGAGCCATATGGGGTTTTGAACAACATCTGATTAAATTATGTCAGACTCCTCAAAAGAGAATATTTATAAAGTGACAAAATAACGTTTTCTATTTACTGTAAAAAAAAGTCTAAAGTTGTACTTAGAGTTGGTCTGTGCTAATTACAATCATCTTAATCTAACAACAATAGATGTCTGTGTGTGTGTCTGAGAGAGAGAGTATTACTGTGTGTGAGCATGTACTTTATGTGCAATAGCTCTGTGTGCAATAAAACCGTTACTGAATGTGTGTTTGTGGCAGACAACACTGTGCTCTTTTGATTTGTATCTTTTGTTACCTGCTCAGGAGACACTGTCACGACACAACATTGCCACATTCTTGTATGCAGGTTTGGTAAGAAAGCATCTGTCATGGGCATCAATGGGAATGTAAATTAAGTCATGAGTGCAGCAGCAAGTGACAGTCTCAGAAACATACTTCTGTTTGGTGTGAGCTAGTGCAATGACTGCTACTCCAAAACACAAAAAAAGAGGAATAGTTCTATAGTACCAATATTTCACCTTTCCTACCATTAAAAAGGTTGGGGTCTGAAATAAAAATTAAAGATTTTAGAATCCTAAAAAAATTAAAGTTTCCACAAAAATATTAAGCAGCATGACTGTTTTCAACATTGATAATAAGAAGAAATGTTTCTTGAGCAGCAAATCAGCAGAATGATTTCTGAAGGATCATGTGACACTGAAGACTGGAGTAATGATGCTGAAAATTCAGCTTTGCCATCACAAGAATAAACTACTTTTTAAAATATATATATTAAAAAAAAAAGAGAGAAAACTGCATTTTTGACCAAATAAATGCAGCTTTGGTTGTGAGACATCTTTCAAAAACATTTTTAAAAAAATCTTGATTATTCCAAACTTTTGAACGGTAGTGTATGTTACATAAATATAGCAATTATTGCTGCATTTTGTATTATTTTACATGTTTACACAATCCTTCTTGTTTAATTAATGTTATTTTCTAATTTTACTTTATCTTGTTTTATAAATTATACATTAGCATTTCATTTTAATAAATAAATAGTTCATAAAAACTGCTGTAATGGAGGAAGGCGTGTGTGGTTGTGTAAGTGTGTGTGTTGAGCCCTCAAACATGTGTGTTTGTATTATCATACAGTGGTCTCCTTGTATCAGTTTCCTTAGCCATAATTAGTAAGAGATTCCACTGTGGTTCCGGAAGATTTGAGCCATCCGGATCTGAGGCCTCCAAAGCTTTAAATCAGACACACACTCTCTGTCTCATTCTCTGACGGTAGATACAGCTATGGTTACCCACCCCGCAGAGGACAGGCCTCACTCACCTCCTGCAATGGAAACCAGAACAAATGATATGCAGACATCACAGCCTGCAACCAGACCAGCCGAGAGCTGGAGATAGAGAAAGAGTATGAACTGAGCTTCATAAAACTATAGTTTGTCAGATCCGGGGTGGACAGAAACCTGTTAAAATGCTGGACACAGATTATACACTGCTGTTTAAGTGGTGGCTCACATAAGGCACAGTGGCCCCCAAAATGAACATTTTGTCATCATTAAATGACATCATCATTGTTTAAAACGCTCCTGGAGAAAAGACTTTTAATATGGGACTATTATTTTGATAATGGTTATTGTAAAACCCAGTTCCCGATGCTGCCACTAGGAGGAAGTATAGTTATAGTTCATTTCAGAGTTCATAGTTCATATAGTTCATATAGTCATTGTACAATTCTGGGAGAACATCAGCTGTGCCTGTTGGTGTTTTGGTGTTCAAAGTGTTAGTACATGACCATAAAACTACTATTCAATACACTTTGGAATCAGAAACTCCAGTCTCTTCATTCTTTGTGTCCTGACTGACACCCAGGAGTGTATACTGCTTATTAGTAGAACCAGAGCCTAGTAGCAGTCTCTTTCCCTCTCTAACAACTGGTCCTTCGAGCCTGATGCAGTGTTTATTCCTGGTATCATCATGGAGACTAATGAGGAGATTATTGGGGCAACCAAACCAAAATGCAGAACACATCCACCAGTCCGACTCCAAGACTTTGAAGTGCAGTGTGTAGAGGCCAGACTTGTAACATGCTATCTTACCACCCTGGGAGGTACCTGCCCACATGACACCTCTCCAGTCATCATTGGACAATCCTGACTACCTCAATGACGATGCTGCTCCTCACAGGCCCTCGATTAAGACCATTAAACTTCAGTTATACAGAGCGCATTGAAAACCTACCTCTAAAGTTTAAAACTGAAGTTTAAGACCATTAAACTACAGTTATACAGAGCGCATTGAAAACCTACCTCAGTTCTTCACATCATCCCAGCAGAACAGTTACCCCGAGCCTGAATACTATAATGAACTCTAAGCCATTCGCGGAGAAAATGCACAGCTGCTGCAATCACTTCAAGCCTTTCGTGCTGACCTGATGGAGTTGAGATGTTCATACTGAGTTCAAAGAACTGGTCAAAGTAGCCCAAACCCTTAGACCAGACCTCAGCACAACTAAAATCCATGACAGTTCTCCAGTACGACTGGAACCCCAACTGCTGCCCAATCCTTGGTGAAGATGCTAGGTGAAACCAGAGGGGCGAATGACAGAGGGGGAGCAAATGGAGGTGGAGACCCAGATGGAGCTGAAGAGCTCAAGTAACCGGGCAACATTGAAAGGTCCTGGAGACCAAGGCAGAGCCATGGGGATGAGCGGTCCAGGTGAAGCCAACTGGTTGACGGGCTGAGATGGAGTGAAGGGCTTGGAGGACCGAGGTGGAGCCATGGGGACGAGCGGTTGAGGTGAAGCCAGGGTGCTGGAGGACTGAGGCAGAGCTGGTGCAACTGAGGACTGAGGTGGAGCCAGAGGGAAGGAGGAGCCCAATGGAGCCAAAGGGGTGGAGGGACAAAGCACAGACGAAGGCCTGGAAGTCCATGGTGAAGGTAGAGTGACAACTGACCAAGGTGGAGCTGGAGGGATGAGGAAGCCCAATGGAGCTAGAAGGATGACGGTCCCAGGTGGAGCTGAGGTAGCGAGGAGCTAAGGTGGAGCTCATTGGTCGACGGGCTGAGGTGGAGTGAAGGGCTTGGAGGTTCGAGGTGGAGCCAGAGGGTTGACACACCAGGGCAGAGATGGCAAACAGGAAGATCCAAACTGCTGAGAGGAGCCAACAAAGGAGTCATCGAATGACTGAAGGGAGTCAGCGGGGACAGGGAAGAAGAACTGGAGAGCATGGGCAGAGGGTTACGAAAGGGCCTCCTTGGCCATGACAGGGCAGGCAGAGAGTTTAAAAACGGCCTCTCCGGCCAATACAGGACAGGCAGAGATTTCAGAAATGGCCTCCTTGGTCAATACGAGACAGGCAGAGGAGGTGAGAGTAGGAGGTAGGGTGGGAGCATCCACAATGACACAGACTTGGTGCTGGGAGACAAAACAGGCATAGTGATGGGCGGCGGAACAGGCTTGGTGCTAATCCTTTCACACTCCTCAGTGCCTACCAGAATGGACTGGCTCACACACCTGGTCAGACTGCTTTTTTTGGCTCGGCTCTAGGCCTTCGGGGTATGCTCCATTAAGGAAGTGATGGCCAGCTCACGCACCTGGTCAGACTTGGCTTCTTTATGCTCTGGGTCTGCGGTGGGCTCTGACTCCACCTCCTGACAGGGTTTTGGTTCTTGTATCGTGGCGGACTCACTCTGAATCTGCGGTAGGCTTTCTTGCGTAGTCCGTAGGGGGCATGGCTGATGGTGCGGCGTGCGCTGCGGATGGGTAAAGATCCTCCTCAGGGCTGTCTCTGGGCAGGCGTTCCTTGGTCTGTTGATTTAGACCTGACCGTAAAAACATGCAGAGGCTGATGTCATCGTTGTGCACGAAGGGGACAAGATCAAGAAACCTCTGCATGTGCTCCTCGAGGGACTGAGCCCCCGGGAGAGGAGGAGGATCTGAACTGCTGCTAGATCTATATGTAGGTTAAATCTTCTGTCAGCGTAGGGTTGAACAAGGACGTAAAATAAAAGAGCTGGATCTTTTTTTTTAATCAAAATAGTAGTAATAGAAGTTACACTTAAGGTTATTAGGAAACAAAAATACTGGAAACCGACCAACACATATACATTGATGAGATCTGACAAGCAACAACTGAAAATGAGGGCTATAAATACATCAACTAGTGACACTAGGGATTAAATGAGGCAATTAACAAGACACAGGTGAGACACATGAGGGCAAATAAAACTCAAACCCAGAACAGACATTACAAATAAGTTGATTTGCTGCTCAAGAAACATTTCTGATTATTATCAATGTTGAAAACAGTTGTGCTGCATAATATTTTGTGGAAACTGATACTTTTTTTCAGGATACTTTGATGAATTAAAAGTTCAAAAGAACAGCATTTATTTGAAATCTTTTACTGTCACTTTTCGTCAATTTAATGCATCATTTTAAAAATATCTTTCAATTGAACAATATATTGCCTTGATGAATCAAGGCAAATGAAGTTTTATCATAATATAAACAAGCTACAATAAACAAGCTACAATTAGCCCAAAATGCAGCTACTAGAGTTCTTACTAGGTCAAGAAAATATGATCATGTAACACCAATTTTATCATCTCTACACTGGTAACCCATTAAGTTCTGTATCAATTATAAAATATTGCTACTGACCTATAAGGCCCTAAATGATTTAGCTCCCGTGTATTTAACCAATCTTCTATCGCCCCACAATCCATCATGCTCTTTAAGATCACCAAACTCTGGGCTTCTGGTTGTACAAAAGTCCACTAAAGGAGGGAGAGCGTTTTCACATTTAGCTCCCAAACTCTGGAATAGCCTTCCTGAAAATGTTCGGGGCTCAGACTCAATCTCCCAGTTTAAATTTAGATTAAAGACGCATCTCTTTAGCCAAGCATTCACATAATGCATCTCATATCCTTGTACTCCAGCTATATCATATGAAATGCACATGACTATCTTTGCTTAATGTTATGAACAGCAGCTACGCTAATTATCCTCCATTTGCTTTTCTGTTTTATCTCGGGATGCCCATCCTGAGGTGACTAGAGAATACATCAGCTCCAGTTTGGATCCAACCTCCTATGAAGACTTCAGATGCCTCAACACCTGTGAAGAGATGGCACCAACTCCTGCGAGGACTTCAGACGACGCAAACTCTGGATCAACATGCATTATTCCAAATTTTTCTATATATCCTAATTATTGTATGTATTCATTACTTCAATGAGCTCATTGTTTCTGCCTTAAATTAATTAATTATTTAAATTAATACATTGTTAGCTAACTGCGTGATTTGTACATTTCTGAAATACATTACATGGACACAGTCATCATCTCTGATAACAAATCACTCTAAATTGTAATACTGACATGCATTTTCTGTAAAGCTGCTTTGAAACGATATGTATTGTGAAATACACGTAATACAAATAAATTTGAATTGAAATAATATGCTAAATATGCTGGTGGTTTTAATAAAAGTTATTATAGTGTTATTGCACACACAAAAAAAAATCTTTTCTATATTAGCTGCTCCCAATGCTGACTCAGTGTCTAGGTGGGGGGTCAGAAAAAGACCAAAAAACAATTTACTAAAGAAAAATTATTCATTTAAGCAAAACACCTTTTTTTTTGACTTAACAGTTCAGGTTTTTGTGGTTAGATTTTAAGGGGTCAGACTGGGTATTGACATGTTTAATGCTTTCAGAAAATCATTGAGCTCTGTTGAGGAAGGTGAACAGGGTGAAAGGTTTAACCTTCTATTTCCTTTCATCACAATTCTCTCCATCCTGCAGAAGCTGGGTGAGAGAGCAGATTTGGGTGATTATACCTGTGGGATTTACCCTGAGCACTGAAATCTACATACAGCAGTGTGTTCTACAGCTGAGGATCACGGGTCTCTCTCTCACACACACAGCTGTTTTTACTGTAGGGCAGAATGCTAACGAGGCTGTGCTTTGATCAAAGAAGTCACTGTAATTACCCACCTAGTGAGGCCTGTGTGTGTGTGTGATAAAGAGCAGAGAGGATGGCCCATGGGCACCTCCGACTCTGCCTCCAGACTTTCACACTCTCACGACAGACAAAAGCTCTGCTTCAAATCCCAGTGAGTTGCCTTTTAAGGTACCTTCTTTTGGCCAAACTCAGTGCTCGAAATGGGCCGGTACGCAGCTTTCTGTTGGTCAACGCGGCAAATCTGCATGACCAACTTGAAACCACAGAAATTTGCTTTGGGAAATTTTTCGCCCTCACAAAATTTAAGATTGGATTTCTGTTTAAATTACTGGATTTCGCACACGAAAATTCACAGAACAACAGTAAGTGTCCACATGTTTAATGTGCGGTCACATTAGCAAAATTTTGTTGAAAAATAAGGTCCGTCAACTGTCAATAGTGTAGTGATGTCCCAATATTTCAGGATCCTGCCTAAAGCAGGTACCTACAGTCTGTCTCGTTTCTCCTTCTCTCACATGATCAGACCTCGTCTGAGGATCTTCACACAATAACCCAGCAGAAAGCCCTGCCCTGATAAAAGCAGCTATTAAAGACTCTCAGATGTGAGTGTGTATGTTTGTGTGAAGTATGCATTCATGCAGAGCAAGGACGACAAGCCACTACTGCAGGAAATTGGGGATATTTTTTTCTTCAATTAGTTGTATGTAATGCTGGATTACAAAAGAGTGCATGTCCCTGCGCTAATTCTGTTTTGGAGAAAGCCTGTGTCATTTTCCCTGTAATAAGCAGGTGATTATGGCATTATAGAGGATGAGAGACCCAGGAGATTAAAGCTTCCTTTAAAACCTACATCATAACAAAAGGGAACTGCTGAAACTCTGAGACCCGAAAAGAAAAATCACAAATGAGAGCTCTTCAGTATTTCAAATGTTTCTGCTAGAACAGCAATGAGATTAAATGAAGAACAAAAAGAACTCTCTTGCTTCTCAGAGAAAAATATTACATGACATTAATCTCATGTCAGCGATGTTTTATTAATCTCAACAATGTCTCAAGGTGTTCTCAGATTTACCAAGATATTAAAGTCTGCAATTAAAAGTCATTTTGAGATATGAATATGTTGCTTAAATATTTCTCATCAAGTTCTTCTTCAACCAAATTATCTAAGCTTTGCTTTACACATTCATTTTATAGCTCAGCTGTTTTAACTATTGACTCATTTATTTCATCTGTTCTTAGGAAGATAAATCTGCTACAATGTGGATAATAAAAGCAATAGCTCACCCAGAAAACAGAAAATCTGTCATAATTTTCCATTTATCCAATTTCAATGTTACACAAAAGGCCACTCTTTTCTATATTGTCACCATCGGTATTGTCACCGTGTTAAACACACAATGCAAGACAAGGAACTGAGGGCTTAAATACTCAGAGCAAACAAAGGGAGAACCTAACTAGACACACCTGAACAGAATACTAAATCAATTAGTAACCTAGGAAACAAACAGGCAGGGAACCGAGGAGAACAGAACTAATTAACCAACTAACAGCAAACAGAAACAGAACACAATGAAAACTGAATCAAAACAGAAAATACACGTGACATATATAATGAATATAATACAGATTTAAATCTGATTGCACAAACCACTTCAGGAGGTGCCTCGAGACTCATTCCAGTCAAAACTGAATAAGTCTAAATGCATCTGGTTGTTGAAACCACATATGTAAATTTTACTCCTCCCAAAAATGCTAAAAAAAATAAATAAAACATGTGAGAGCGTGTTATAGGCTAAATAACATGTTATTGCCCGATATGACTGCGCTACTGCATCATGCATCGAGATGAGTAGCTGAGTATCTGAGTAGCTGAGCTGCAGATGAGTAACTGAGTATCTCTTCAGCAAGCCGACGTGCAAACTGCCGCAAATGAGACTCGTCGCAGACGCTAATCTTTCTTAAAAGTAATAAGACTAAATGATCTTACAGTGCTGATGCCGAGCTCTCTCCTATTGCAGTCTTTGATCTTGAAATTATCTGATGATCAATAAAATGCAGCTCATATTTCTTGCTTTCGGTGACGTCAACTCCATTAAATCTACATATAGCACGGGAATTAAAGTTTGGATTTATATCCGTTTTGCTGAGATGCATTTATGTGGCCAAGTGTAAATGTGCATCTCTTTTGTAAATGTGTAAAATCAGAACATACTACTGGTAAAAGTTTGGAATAATTATGAATTTTTAATGTTTTTGAAAGAGATGTCTTATGCTCACTAGGGCTGCATTTATTTGATCAAAAATACATTAAAACAGTAATATTGTGAAATATTATTACAATTTAAAATAACTGTTTTCTATGTGAATATGTTAAAATGTAATTTATTCCTGTGATCAAAACTGAATTTTCAGCATCATTACTCCAGTCTTCAGTGTCGCATGATCCTTCAGAAATCAATCATTCTAATATGCTGACTTGCTCCATTATTATCAATTATTATTGGTGCTCAATTAATAATAATGGTCCCGAACTGCGGGGTGTAGGTGCTCAACTCTCATTCCTAAAGAGAGAGTCAAGATTAGGTGGAGCTTCTCAACGTGTCTGCATCACAAAGCATGAATTCAACTCCCTCAAGAGCCAAACGCGCTCTGTACAAACGCTAGATTCTTATCACCGTAACAAGAACAGTGCTCGTGCAAACGTTGACTATTATCCCATGGGTGAGAATCAAGAAAGGATACAACTTCTTACCAGTCTCTTTCAGTCAGTCTCACAAATGCATAATAATCAACTCATCCAGCCTCCTTGAGGAGTCGAACGCCCTCCACCCTTAGCGTTTGTCTTACACCCATTTACAAACAAACGTCTCCTGAAGACAAAAAGTGTTGATGATGTGTATTCAGGTGCCCCCTTTATACTCCCTGGCACTCCGTGTGACGTCATGGACTGCTGTCTGCCAATGGTTTATTGGCGTGTGTTTACAAGTGCTTCAGATGCCAGTCGCACTGATGGTGTTCCCCATAGTGTCAATCTAAGACACAGTGTTGAGCTCTACTCTGCTGCTTAATTGTCACATCTAGTCTGTTAAGTTGGGTTTTTTGAGTGTGGTTTCATTACCTGTGTTTCGTCCCAGTGTCTTTGTTTGTCTTGGTTTCTGATTTTTTCATTGATTAGCCACACCTGTTCCTTGTTTACACTTAATTTAGGTTGTGTGCACATATAGCCCTCAGTTTCAGTTACTTGTTGTCCATTCTCGTCAATGTATGGTTTAGTTTTTCTTGTATTCCCTAGTGGTTTATTTTCATTAATAAACTTATGCTGGCATCTAGATTCTCATCGCGTCTCTACTCATTTGAACCAACCCTAACATTAATATTTTTGTGGAAATGGTGGTATTCTTTTTTTTAGGATTCTTTGATGAAAGTTCAATGAACAGCATTTATTTGAAATAGAAATCTTTTGTAACATTACAAATGTCTTTACTGTCAATTTTGATGAATTTATGGCATACTTGCTGAATAAAAGTTATATATACCCTAAACTTTCAATGGTAATGTAACAAGGTTTCCACAAAAATATGAAGCCACACAATGTTTTCAACACTGATAATAATCAGAAATGTTTCTTAAGCAGCAAATCAGCATATTAGAATGATTTCTAAAGGGTCATGTGACACTGAAGACTGGAGTAATGATGCTGAAAATTCAGCTTTGATCACAGGAATACATTACATTTTAAAATATATCCACATACAAAACAGTTATTTTAAATTGTAATAATATTTCACAATATTACTGTTTTTACTGTATTTTTGAACAAATAAATGCAGCCTTGGTGAGCAGAAGGGACTTCTTTTAAAAACATAAAAAAAAAAAAAAATCTTAATTATTCCAAACTTTTGACCAGTAGTGTAAATGCAAATGTGACCAAATCCTCTTAACCTCTTTTTTATTCCCAATGTTGTCAAAACAGCTCTTTCAAACTTATCAGAATACAGTAAAATTATTATTTATTATTATTTTTTTTTTTTATCATATATGTGATGCATACAGCAGGTAAATATCTGCTGTGGGTTTGATAAGCTGACAGACATATATAAGGTCCCAGGCTAATTTTTAGTTCCAGTCCATCCCTGGAAGGAAGAATAAGAAGAGAGAGGAACAGTGGTGTTAGAGAGGAAGGCAGGCTTCAGTTCTCCCCGCTGGGAAGCCCAGACTTGCTCCCAGCAGCATGAGCTCATTTTTTCCACAAGATTTTTACAGTCTTGTAACCTGCATTACTGCTGCGTTATAATGTGTGTTTGCACACACAAACAAGAAAACAAGACTGGACCGGAGCCATAACACACACACACACAGACTACAGGCCGCAGGCGTCATTCCAGTTTCTGTCTTTCCTTCCCTCTTTCCCAAATAAATCAACCCCAGCAGCAACTGCTGTTGAAAACGAGCAATAATGTTAAATTTACGAGCTATAAATGCAATCGTAATGTTTTTATAGCCTTTAGCTTTAATCACAAAGGCTGTTCAGGTTGAGTGTGTTTAATATGCAAGACTAAAAGGTGTAAGTGAAATATTGTACATGAAATCTGCCGCCACTCGTAACAGACATACAGGGTGTTCGGAGCCTCAAGCTAAAGCATTACAGATATTGTATAAGAAAACCATTTAACGAGAAAATATACTGACATCAGAGTTAATAACTGCTTGGCCAGACGGTGGGAACAGTGTGTTATTACCCTCGATTATTTAAGCACCTCTTGCACAAGCGTTCAAACTGCTTAACTTGAACTAAACAGAGATGAGGAGTGAACCGCAGGGCCTGTGGATGTGACCTCTGCACAATCCAACGTTTATTTCACTTCATAAAAACAGGTTAGTGGGACCTTTGTGTTTATAACCAACTCACAAATCTTTTTTATGAGCTTCTTAGAAGACACCACCCTTTTGAGGTGTAATGTCTTTTAAAAATCTGGTGTTTTGGTGATTTTTAGTGGAAGTATGAAGTCAGTTCTCCTCAAGTCACATCACATTGCCTAACACAGAAATACTTTTTGACTTGATCTTTAAAATTTTGAATAATTTAGTGCAATGACATTCATACATTTTGACTTAACTAAATATTTTTTTGGGGTCACTGGACTCACTTATCTTACACACTCCTCTTGTGAAAAAGAAGTGTGCTTAATTGTTTTGAATGGGTACTTGTAGTGTCCTTCAAATCTTAAAAGTATATATTTTTGAAAAGTATATATATTTAAAAAAAAAAAAAAAAAAACTATAGTGTCACTTAAAGGGTTCATTCATCCAAAAATGAAAATTCTGACATTAATTACTCACCCTCATGTTGTTCCAGAAATGTAAGACATTTGTTCATCTTCGGAACACAAAGTATGATGTTTTTGATGAAATCCCAGAGGTTTCTGATCCTCAATAGAAAGAAACAAAATTACCACATTCAAGGTCCAGAGAATTAGTAAAAACCTCAACAATTTCGTCTCTCCCCGTCAGTCTCGTACGCAATTGACGCAGCGACCCGTAATCAAAAGCAATGACTGGTTCAGTGACAGGATGAATTGACAACCTGAACAATTAATAAGAGTTTTAATAAAAGAAAATGCACATTGAAATTGAATTTTGAAAATTTAAACAAAATTGAATAATTTCTGGAACCTCATCAGTGTTGCCAATTGATTTCAGCTGAAAGTAGCTAAAACTGGTTGTTAAATGTCGCTAGATTACGTCATATTGGCAAGTCCACTGATCTATATTAATATAAATATATATATCAGTAGGCAAGAATCATGGAATCTAGATAAGAAGTTGCTAGATTTGTCACTAGGCTTTTGAAAAAAGTCTCAAAAGGGGCAAGAAAATCGCAAAATTTAGCGACAAAATTGCTAAATTGGCAGCACTGAACCTCAGGCCAAAGGCTGCATCCGAAAACTGTAAAATGCTGCCTTCAGAGGACACATTTCAGGTAGGAAGGCATCAAGGCACGCCAAATACAATGTTAGCTTCACTTCCTGTTTCCTGAGATACCTTCATTTGATCCATTTCTGAAGGCAGCATAGATGTATCCTTCACTGCCTTTGATATCCCACATTCCAGTGCGTCCATTCTGTGATTAAAGATGGCGTCTGAAAGTTGAGTTTGCTGGTCAGTCTGTGTGTAAATGTATGTTTTTGAGCAACATTTTCCACTTTTGATGTCATTTCTAGCGAGAAATTACTACTGTGGTAATTAAATATTTGTTTAGTTCTCACCAAAGTTCGCGCTATTTTGCGGTAGATCATGAAACTGTTACGCTGCCTCAGAAGTCTGTCCCAAATCAGTTTCGGGAGGTACCTTCATGCACAAACGCTGCCTTACAAGTCACTGCCTGATAGGGCAGCGAGGCAACAAGTCAGCTTCCTAAGTTTTCGGATGCAGCCAACCTCTTGCGAGTAAGTTCAGCTGGCTTTTTCACCTGAATTTTGAATTGAATGACTCAACATACCGCAGAGTTAACTGCCCTCTAGAGGTTAATCGTAGTACTGCAACAAATACACAAGCATTGCTTTGTGGTATAGACCTTATGTTGCCCCACCCCTTTTCAGCACTGCGCTCGTTGTCTTTTGACTTCCGGTTTGTATTTCCACAGAGATCTTACATTTATGAATGAACTGCTCGTTTTAAAATCTTCCCGGTCTACTGACAATTGTTAAGACATCTGCTTTAAACATTACAATGCTCATGATAACTTTCATTAACTCTACAACAAGTAAATCTACTTAACCAGCTAATTATTCTTTGACAGCGATGCCATAGAAATGTACAGAGCTACCGCAAAAACGGAAGTTCAAAGACAATTTTATAAAGATGGCGGCGCGCTTGTTTCTCTGGCGCATAAGGTTTATACAAATCAAAAGAAGTTACAAAATAAGTTTACTATAGGATTAAAAAGAAAAGAAAAATATCATTGTACAACTCAAGGGGGCTACATACATGACAAGCAATTTCTAATAGAAATGACTTTAAAGCAATTTTAGTTTAATGTAATGCTTGTCAGTACATTTGCCACAGTACAGTTTAACCATATTTCAATAGAAGCAATTATAAATTATAAACTTGGTTTCACAGACAGGGCTTAGATTAAGCCAGGGGTAGGTATAAATTAGTATAAAGTAGCTAGCCTATTATAAATGTGCCTAACAAAAAATAAAAACATTACTGATGTGCATCTTGAGACAAAACAATGGAGCTCATATTTTAAGATATGTCAGTACAAGTTGCTTTCAGTTAAAACAGCTCAAACATGCATTTTAGTCTGGGACTAGCTTAAGCCTTGTCTGTGAAACCAGGCAATAGAGATTTACTTTTAAGTCCTATAAAGTGGGATTTAAAGGGGTGGTTGATTATGATTTCACTTTTTTAACTTTAGTTAGTGTGTAATGTTGCTGTTAGAACACAAACAACATCTGCAAAGTTACGATGCTCAAAGTTCAAAGCAAAGAGATATATTTTCTTTTAAAGAATTCTCTGTTTAAGGACTACAACAAACGGCTGCAGGGACTACAATGAGCTTCTTCCCGGGTTGGTGACATCACTAACCATAAGATTTACATAAACCCTGCCCCGAGAACATGCAACAAAGGAGTGAGGCCATGCTACTGCAGTACACTACATAACACAAATGCAATAGCATGTCATAAAAGCAAGATGCCAACATAAGTTATAACCGTAATTAAACTAAACTATACTTGTTCTATCTTCATGCAGCATATCTGGTTCTGTAGGCATCTTACAACAGTTCCCACACAAGCGATTTAAAGATTATCACGACAGATTATGTTAATCCTACATCAGCTACATAAATTAAGCAACTAACCGTTCAGAAACGTCCTGTTGCATTCTCCATGTTGTCACTTCTCTTTGATTCTCTCCATCATTGTCCGACTCCGGTTTGAACATAAAAGGCTGAACAGTTTCTGACATTTTCAGTGAGTCTTCGTGAGGTAATCGGCGCTGCTAACAGTACTATGTGCTAACCAACAGAAGCTCTTGAAACCCCGCCCTCTGCTTAGCAGCAGCAGCTCATTTGCATTTAAAGGGACACACACAAAAACGGAGCGTTTTTTTTTTTTTTTTTTGCTCACTCTCAAAAAGTGACACATTTAACATGCTATAAACAATTATTTTAAGCTAAAACTTCACATACACACTCTGGGGACATCAGAGACGTATTTTACATCTTGTAAAAATAGCATTATACCACCCCTTTAAAATATATATATATTATAGTTTGCAATTAATATAAATGTAAACAAATACATTTTCATTTAATTGCAATTAACATGCGATTAAGTATCCACAAACATTACATTCAATTTGCACTAGCAAAAGTATGTTAGGGTGTGTTCACACTTGTAGTTCAGTTCATTTGGTTCATTTGGTCCGGACCAAAAGAGAAAAAAAAACATTTAGTCCTGGTCTGATTAGCGTTCAGATTGGCAATTTTATCACCGAACCAAAAGATACCAAACCTAAAGGCATAGCTATACATTCACAACTTGATTGGTTGGATTTTATGACTTATTGCCTATTTTGAGACAGAACTTACCAAACATTCAATTTGCGTGAGGATTCTGTCCTTTTTAGGGTCTCATCTTCCTGTTTTTGGTTTGTTTACATGTCTTTGGTCCTTGTTGCGTTCATATATCATTCGAACCGCACCAGAGTTCGTTTGGAAGCGGACCGACCAATCAGATTGTGAATGTATCCCTATGCCTTTATGTTCGGTAATTTTGGTTCGGTGATAAAATTGTCAGTCTGAACACTTATCGGACCAGGACTAAATGTTTTTTCTTTTTCTTTTTTGGTCCGGACCAAATGAACCAAACAAACCGAACTAAAAGTGTGAATGCACCCTTAAAGTGTTTTTCTGACACTAACTGAGGAATAAAATGTGTACAATGCAGAATCCTGTGCATGTGTGTTTAAAACATTTTGTCGGTCTGAGTCATACAGTTCTTCGTCTTATGGAGATCACAGATGTGAAGATCTTGACTGGCAGCTCTGTTGGTGTGTGTGTCGTGTGTTCTGTGAGCTTGCATGTCACTATGTGTGTTTAATGAAAACCACATCAGGTGTAGCCTGATCCTGAGCTCTGAGCCCTGGAGAGGAGGCAGGTGCTTCCGGAGCGCTGGGCCATGATTCAGGCGGACGGCCCCACAATCAGCCGCGGCAGCCGCAGGAGATGGGGGTGGGGGTGAGAGCCGCTGCCGGAGTCAGTGCTGCTGTCAGAACTGATCAGATATTACGAGCGCAGAGTCTCTGATCTCCACAACTCAACATGCTATCAGTAACTGCAGCCAGGTCTGCTTCAAGACCCGCTGAGTGGACAGAAACAAATCCAGAGGCCCTCGGACAGATACGTGTGTCCACAGCACTCTCGTGGGGTGTCTTTTACTCAATTGCTGTTTTGGAGATTTTTAGTAAATGAATGAAGTCAGTTCCCCTCAGATTCACACAGGTGTCCCAGCAGTAAATGCTATATGTGCCTGAGCTAATTTTATTTAAAATATTTGATATTTTGTTATGCAATGCAATGGCATTCAGACATTTAAATGTGAGTTAAAAGTCCAAATATTTTGAGGGCCACTCTATTAAAAGGACATTCCCCAAGATGTAAACAGAGGTTCTCATGTGGAAACGAAGTGCACTTTATTGTATTGAATGTGCACTTGTAGTGTACTTTAAATCTTAAAAGTATATTTAAAAAAAAAAAAAAAAAACTGTAATTGCAGCTAATATATTATTAATAAAAGACCACTTATGTGTTGCTACTTAAAGAGAGTTTACTAGTTTACTTTCATGAATATGTTTCTTCACACTTAAGTACTATTTTAAAAAGTGCACTTTGTAATAATGTCAAATTAAAGTTAAAGTTTTCATTTTAATAATTTAAAATGCATTTTAATATAACTTTAATATTTTAATAATCTTTTGTTGTGCATACTAAAGCACATGTAAAGTATTTGATTATAATTTTAACTGCAGTGTGTTTTTCAAAATTACACTGTAAAAAAATATTTTCATGATTTGTTATTACAACATTTTTTCTTTTGTCAAATCAACTTAGATAATTAATGTGGTTCAGATAACATAATATTTTGAGTTTCTGTTGATTAAACCTATTGCCTTCATTGTATTAACTCAATTTTAATTTCAATGAACCCAACATTTTAAGGCAACCAGGTAACTTTTAACTTTTTTAACGTTTAACTTTTTTTAATTAAACATCAATTCTTTTTTACAGTGTACATTTAAAATTAGTATACTGTATTATAAATGTACAACAACTACATCATTACAAATGTGTAATCATTTGAATATGTGATGTAAAAGTTTCAATAAAAATTACATTAATGTATATTTTAGTTTACCATAAATGCTAGTCAGTAAATTTTGCATTTAAACCACATTTCAAAGACAATAGAATTATGAAATTACATATAAATTCCTATGGGTCAAAAAAAAAAAAAAAAAAGCATTCAAAAGTTCAGCTAATTGCATTTAATATAAATATAAACTATAAAACACTTTTATTGATTTGCAATCAACATGCTGTTAAGTGTCCAACAACACTACATTCAGTTTGTATATTCTTTACACTACCAGTCAAAAGTTTGGAAACATTACTATTTTTTAATGTTTTTGAACGAAGTCTCTTATGCTCATTAAGGCTGCATTTATTTCATAATAAATACAGAAAAAAAACAATAATATTGTGAAATATTATTACAATTTAAAATTATGGTTTTCTATTTTAATATACTTTAAAATATAATTTATTTCTGTGATGCAATGCTGAATTTTCAGCATCATTACTCCAGTCTTCAGTGTCACATGATCCTTCAGAAATCATTGTAATATGCTGATTTGATGCTCAGTTATTATCAGTGTTGAAAACAGTTGTGTTGCTTAATATTTTTTTGGAAACTGTGATACTTTTTTCAGGATTCATTGATGAATAAAAGGTTAAAAAGAACAGCATTTATTCAAAATATAAATCTTTTTTAACAATATAAATTTTTACTATCACTTTTTATCAATTTAACTGCCTTAAAATAAAAATTTATCAATTTAACAATTATCGTGCTGAATAAAAGTATTAATTTCTTTCAAAAAAAAAAAAAAAAAAAAAAGGAAAAAAATTACTGACCCCAAACTCTTGAATGGTAGTGTATATTGTTGCAAAAGATTTCTATTTTAAATAAATGCTGATATTTTTTAACTGTTTATTCATCAAAGAATCCTGAAAAAGTATCACAGGTTATAAAATAATATTAAGCAGCACAACTGTTTCCAACATTGATAATAAATCAGCATATTAGAATGATTTTTGAATTATATTTTTTTGAAAATTATATTTTAAAGTATATTAAAATAGAAAACCATAATTTTAAATTGTAATAATATTTCACAATATTATTGTTTTTTCTGTATTTATTATGAAATAAATGCAGCCTTAATGAGCATAAGAGACTTTGTTCAAAAACATTAAAAATAGTAATGTTTCCAAACTTTTGACTGGTAGTGTATATTATTTCCGTATTAAGTACCTTTTTTTAAAGTATGCTTTGTTTTTTACAAGAGTTAAGCACTTTGATCAAGGGATTCGCTCCTCAAACCACCAACCTTTTGTTTGGCAGTTCTAATGTTTAACAACTACACCAAAATTACACCCTAATTTCAAACTCACAAATGGAGTTCTTAAATGGAAGTTATCGTTTGCAGCCACTTATAGTTTCTAGTCAATATTTACGCTATTAAACGGTCTTACTTCTTGTGTACATTGGCATGCCATTTGCTTGTTAAAGGTTCCAAATTCCAAAACAAGCAAGTGAACATCAATATTTCACTCCATTTACACAGACATGCCAATACCATCTTTTTTTTTCCTCACTCAAGGACACTGACTAATGTGTGGTCTGTCATTGCCACTAAAGTGCTCATCCCTAAACCATTCCAAAGGCTGAAATCGAAGACAGCAAAAATCTAAGAGTATTCTTCACTCAACAGCATGTCTGGTGGCACTAATAGCAGTGGGAAATGAAACGCTCCACACGAATAAACATTTGTTTGCTCTGTAAAGTCTTCTAAGGGAACAGGGAGGAAAATCAACCACAATCACTCCTTTGTATCATTGTTCCCAGAGCGATCAGAAGGCTGCTTTATTTTCTCTGAGCTAAAGCTGCTTTTCACTCCTTTTTATTCTGCCCGTGAAAAGACCAAAGTCATTGATTCCGGCTTCTCAACAAAATCAGTACATACTCAGTCTGAACTGAATCGATAATTTTGAACTTTTTTCATAGATTCCATTGATGACAAAAGTCTACAGAACACTTTCCATGTTCACCTGTCATTCTGCTGAAAGGTGGCATTTGATGACAGCTCTTTATTCTCGACACAACACCTTCAAATTCTCGATGACTTTAGGAGGAACAAGAAAAAATCATTTGTGTTTCGGATTGCTTGTTACAAAACTTTTCTCGATGCTCTCTTACTTTTGTTGGCTGTGGTAAAGTGAACAATGCATTCACAACCTGTTTTAATTCCACAATGTGATGTGATTTCCAAATGAAACAATTTTAAAAAATTCAGTCAGAACTGAATGTAAGTTTGCCATGGATTGTGGAGGTCTGGTCTAGTCCCCTTCTAAAACACCAGCTGCACCCACTTTTCAACTGAGATGTGGAGGTCGAAGGTCAAGTTCACTCTCAAGAGCATCTCCACAATTACCAATTGTGATGCTTATTGCCATAACCTTCATTACATTAACATAAATTTGCAATATGCAGATTATTTTGCTGTTATAATTGCTATTGGTTCATATTATCCAATGCCCTTTGTGGCCTTGATGACATCAGATGAAATTTGATTTGTTTTAGAGATATAAAGTAAGTTATCACAATTTGATGAAAGACAAACATTTTCACTTTTTTTTTTCTTGGAACAATGATTGCTGATTAAAAAAAATGTGTACTGAACAATGTTGGGGGTAACGCATTACAAGTAACTTGGGTTACGTAATCAGATTACTTTTTCAAGTAACTTGTAAAGTAACGCATTACTTTTTCAATTTACAACAAAATATCTAAGTTACTTTTTCAAATAAGTAACGCAAGTTACTTTTTCACATTTATTGACTGACAGCTCTCCTGTCCCCATGTTGAGAGAAATAAAGTGTAGAGGTGATGTGTGCGCTGTAAACATAATGGTTATTGTAGTTCTAGACTAAATGTGAACATGTATTTACTAATCTCACTTACACAAAAACATTCAGAATTCCTCAAAATGAATAAAAACAGTGAAATGCAATCTCAGAATTTTACGCACACCTGTAATAACTATATTAAATTGCACAAATATACTTTATGTACTTAATCTCACTTTATTAACCAATGCTGACCTTCAATGATCCAATTCAACCATACTAATAAGCAAAAATTACTTTAGATTTGATTTAGAAATAAGAGTGTTGAACTTTCTTCTGCTGTATTCTATTCTTCTTTAATCCAGAATGGCAGCTCAGCTGAAAGGTTTGTTTGAGTTGTGCCCGTACAGGAGTAAATATGCATTTCCTTCAGCCTGAGGCTTATTCATTTCACTTTTGGTGTGAAAGGGCCTTTACATTAACCAAAAATAGAACTTTTTTGTTGTTATTAAAAAACAAACAAGCCCAGCCCAGGTGAGAAAAAGTAACGCAAAAGTAATGTAACGCATTACTTTTCATAAAAAGTAACTAAGAAACGCAATTAGTTACTTTATAAGGAGTACTTTTAAAAGTAATTTCCCCAACACTGGAACTGGAAAAAAGATTTTTGGCTACCTTGTCGAATCTGACTCATGCTGGCAAAATGACTCAGAATGCGCACAGGCTAATTTCGAGCTACAGGCAAAATGTCAATTTTGGTCGAATTTTGGTTGTGAGGTTTTCACAAAAATGAGTTCATTAAGCCCTCGTCTAGTGATCCCAATGCTCCAAATAGCAATTAAACATCTAAAAGTATCTTTATTTGGATGTTTTCTGAGAGGAGTACCTTTCCTTTGACCATAAAAAATAAAGTTTTTCTCCGCTCGCTTCTCGAAAACTCTTCTCAGCACAAGTTTGGTATCATTGTAAAGTGCAGCATTCTAACTTTGTGAATAGTCTGAACCAATGAAATGTGATTTTCAAACTCATGCTGATGTAAACAAAATAATCTTACTAGCGCTGATAGACAGATCCGAAGAGCGCACACAAAGATGCCTCAGACAGCATGCGATCCCGATATACACACATACACAGAATTAAAATTTCTCAAAACATCTGTCTTGGCAAGTATTCACACAAACATTATCTGTTTTAATGTCTTAAGTGGACGTTTGGTTAACTGTTGGGGAAAAACATCTGATGTGTAACATTATATTAGATACGTGTGGTACAGTAGGTCATAATATATAGGCTGTCTGTTTCATTAATGTTATTCAAACAATTGTGGAATTTTGGGGGGGAAAAGTTGAATATACTATATATTTTTCCTATAGATATTTGGATTTGACTGGGTTTATGCCAAATTTGGTGGTATTAACAGGGATTTTAAGGTATGGTTGCTGGTGATTTTGTTTTGGAACCTTCAGAAAACTTTAACTCGATTTTTCTCAAAATTGATTTTGCTGACTCTATTAACTTCAAACAGGTGTAGATCAGTCTTTTTTTTTTTTTTTTTTGAGAATAAAAATAACTCGTTTTTGAAAATTTGCTCATCGTGACTCATATTGACAGACATAAATTCAGTTTGACACAATATCAAAGCTAGTCCACCAAACTTGATTTCAGGATTCCTGGAAACTGGATAAATAAAAGGCAGAAGATACAGTAGAAGGGCAAAAGGCTGTCCATAAAAGATTATTTTTTGTTTAAAGTTTTGTCATGGTCTGGTGTGGTTTGAATGTTATATGCTGAGGAATACAATCAAAACAAATTAATTGCACACAACTTACATTTATTATTCAGTTCAGCTTTGCAGTTCTGCAGAAGGCCAAACAAATACTGATGTGTTTCCTGTTGTTTTAAATATTCTCACATATTCTACTGTTACTTAGACCACAATTACACTTCATACCTCTCATATTCAGATATCATTTATCCACTTCATTTACACCCGGCACCACAAATGCATCTGATTGCATTCATCATGCTTTACTTGCATTTTTTGTCATAAAATGTATCTTCGGTGTCTTATTGCAATCAGGCACATTAGATGATATATAAATTGATGTATGGAGATAGGGGCAAGTTGTCACACACGCTTTATCATTAACGATTGTTTTCTGTTGCAGTGGATATGAACTGAAACAATAACTGAAAAGCTGAACTGTTTTCCCCATAAACATCAGTTTGGGGCATGTTGTCACATTGATACCTCATCTGATATCATCACACAGAATTCTTGTTTGCTGTTTGTCATTTTCATTCATGAATTTCAAATTCAAAAGTGTAATATTTGATATGCTAGTTTGTCTGTTTCTTAAACTTCTTAACATATTATTTTTTTATAATATTATTTTTTATTATAATTAAATTTCTGCTAATAAATATAATGTATTCACATACAAATATGTTGTGGTTGAAGATGTTTTCATCTTTAGTATTTGCTATTTTAAACAAATGCATTCTTTTTAAAATTAGCATCATTAGTTTCCATTGTGACAACTTTCCCAGCTGCGCCCTATTAAAGGAACTGCATTTCTGGGCAATTACAGTGTAAATGTTTAATAGCATGCTCAAAACAGTGAATATGTTCAATGAAATGTTCAGTAAAGAATATCAGGGGCTGTTGTGTGTAGCTCTCACATTGTATTTCTAATTCACGGTGTGAGAAAGACACACATTTCCAGTCACACCTATAAGAGAAAACATTAATTCCAAACAATTTATTTAACAGCTTCACTACATAATTAAGCACAAGTTCAGCTTGATAAGCCCAAAGTACTTCATCGCTAAACCAAGCACGTAGCCAGTGCTGGGATGAAATTCAGCTCTTGCTAGCAGTGGTTCCTTTACACATTAAAGCAGTCTTAATTTCAAAGAGCTACTTAATTATTTCATGTGACAAGGGGGGTATTAAAATCATAACTCCATCAATTATGGATTTGATCATTTACGGGCAAGGTTAACTATGCAGTGATGTGTGTTGAGAAAGTGGCTTTTAAAATGGAACTGGGTTAAATTGAACAGCTCACTGTTGAGAGTAATGAACAGTGACAAGTGGGTTCAATGACTACTGCTGCCATTAACAATAGAATTCAACAATACTTAGTTATTTTCTTCAGAGACAACTGATATTATAATACAATAACCACA
Organism: Ctenopharyngodon idella; assembly: GCF_019924925.1. NCBI lineage: Eukaryota > Metazoa > Chordata > Actinopteri > Cypriniformes > Xenocyprididae > Ctenopharyngodon > Ctenopharyngodon idella. The sequence goes on along the minus strand of NC_067228.1, from coordinate 32,258,417 downwards.
TAATGCATATTTTAAAGGTACACTATGCAACTTTTGGCCCTCTAAAAAACAAAACTGAATGCATTTTGCTGAAGAACATAGAACACTTCACAATTGATAGTGCTTTACAATGAACTTTGTTAGAAAGCTACAATTTACCTGTTCAATAAAATACCTTACTCACCTTGAGTAATAAAAACGCCATCTCTGTGTCTCAAATCCCTCAGTACTCGTCATCTCTGAAATACCAAGCCAGTGTTGATTCTTGTTTTATTACGAGCTCTGTCACGTTCTCTTTTTGCCAACAGACTCTCCTCTGTTTGGCTTTAAAAAAAAAATTTTTTTTTAAACTGGTGATTTCCCGGAGGTTGGAGATTTAGCTGCTCCATGCCGACCTTTCGTGCTCATTGTTGTGACAACTAACCTATGTCACTCCTACCCACGCATCTTTGGGTGCTTCTCAGATGGAAGGCTGCATTGTAGTGAGGCTGTGTCCTTCCTAGTCCAGTCCTTCAGAGGCTTGTAGGCTAGAGTCCTCCTCAGCATTAAACCCTAGAATGAGACGGTCTAGTAAGTGGGTTAGGGTTAGTTCACCCAAAAATGAAATTTCTGTCATTAATTACTCACCTTCATGTCTTTCCACAACCTTAATGTTATGAAGCAATGAGAATACTACAAAACAAAAATAATGACTTTATTCAACAAATTCGTCTCTCCCCTGTCATTCTCATACGCTATTAAAGTTGCAGAGCTTCCAGGTTCAACGTCCGAACGGCCAATACTGAGCCCGCATTCACACATAAACATGGAAGCTCTGCAACGTAAATAACGTAGCAGAATGACAGGGGAGAGATAAATTTGTTGAATAAAGTTGTTATTTTTGTTTTGTAGTATTCTCATCGCTTCATAACATTAAGGTTGAACCACTGTAGTCACGCTGACTATTTTAACAATGTTTTTACTACTTTTCTGGACCTAAAATGACGGTAATTTTATTGCTTTCAGTGGAGGATAAAAAAACCTCTCGGATTTCATCAAAAATATCTTAATTTGTGTTCTGAAGATAAACGAAGGTCTTACCGGTGTGGAACAACTTGAGGGTGAGTAATTAATGACAGAAATTTCATTTTTGGGTGAACTAAACCTTTAAAATTATGTTGAACGTAAAAAAAAAAAAAAAAATCTTGGTCCTTTTCCCGGTCCTCAACCAGCCGAGAGGCCCTCACTCGTGGTGCCATGCAATGGTACTGGACACTCCTTGCTGGACGGATCCGTATTCTGCCTCCTGGCGGCCGGCGATGGCTCCTCCGACTATGGGCGCCCACCAGTGAGCTCCCATGAGTTCCCTCTGTCTGCCTGCTCCTCCCCATCATGGCGGACAGCAGCATGTCTGACCTCCAGCAAATGGCGGCAACCCCTCACGGATGGCAGCCACCCCACCTCGACCCAGGAGGACAGCAGCAAGCTCTCAGTCCCACCTGGTGCAAAATCACTCCAGGCCCTTCCGGACAGCTGCCGCATATTAAAACAAAACAACAACATAAAGTCCAGGCCTGGTCCTCTCTCGCCTTGCACTGTCGCCTTTCCTCTTTTTCTATTTTGTTTTTATATTTACTATGCTTTGGGACACACTTATTGTAATCTCACATACTATTTAGGATGGATAGTACATTGGGACACAGGGTATTTGAGAAGCACCCATCTTCTTCTTTTGTGTTTTATGATGGTTGGCACCTTCTAATCAAATTTGTATCATGCAAATATTTTAACAGCATATCATACTCATACAGGTGTCAAGGTAGCCGGAGGAACTTTTCTCTATTCACGCATATGTTGAGACACGGATGGGTGAGTGATGTATGTATACGCTATTTCCCCTGAAAACCATGCGCCTCATCTCGCCTGAAATTTAGGTCAGAGTAGGCGACTGCAGTGAGGGGAGGAGTAATTATATAGTCTTTATTATTTAAATTGTAAATTGTCTCAATATTTTTGTGTTATAGATTTATTCAAAATTTGTGAACACATTAACTTGTACGTCTAAACATACAAAAAAAGTAAAAAACCTTGTTTTACAAATGTTTATAGTTTACAAAGAAATTCTATATTTATATTTCTCAAGCACACTGAGCAAATACATTCTTCTCTTGGTTTATAACATTTAAAAGAAACCAGCTGCATTAAAAAAAGAGAGAGAAAGGAGAGAGAGAAAAGTTTCAATCAGTGAGCCCTGCATATAGGAAAGAATAAAATCTGCAGGCTTATCACATCTGAGCACACACACACTTGGTAAACATGAAATAATGCCTTTTTCAGAAATGTTTAGTTGAGGGAGATCCTCTTTGAAAGTTGTCATGGAGGTTGCAGAGATGACCACAATTCACAGTGCCTGCTTGTCCTAATATCTGAGGTGGCTTTTCCCAGGAATCCACCTCACAGTTCACAAATCAGTCAACATCATCTCTTCTATGGTTCAGCCAGCCCTGTAATACCAGAGGTCATGAACATGCCTTCAGTAAACCACTAATCCAGTACTGTTAGGGAATCAGTCAGGATATTACAGACACAAGCAGTTTCAGTAGATTGTCCGGCACAGCTCAGAATCACTATGGCAGGGATAATGACACGGAATTTCCCAGGGTCAGTCTGCACAGCTATTCCATCCTCCGCTCCGTAAAGGTCATGTTTTTTTTATTGAGCTCCCATACCATCTTCCCCATTCAGAGGAGATTTTCCCTGTATCTAATCTATGACACAACTGACATAATAGACCACTTCATAAAGGTCCAATTTAGTGTTTGACAACATATTACATCTTACCTGATCTCTCTCTCCCTCTCTCTATATCTCTCATAGAGGTATTTTATGTTCTTTCAAGATCGTCTAGTAGGTGGATGATATATTTGGTCAGATTATAGAGACTAACCCAGTTATTTCTTGTATTTGATCTTGTCTGTTTTCATATAAATGTCTGATGGTGACTGCTATACTTTTCTGAAATATGTAAAGTTTTTCTTCAGTGATTACTTTATAATTTCATCATCAAAAATCACTCAAATTTGTTTAACACTTCTGCAATAGAATCTGACATCATTGCTAAGCTACTGCAATTTCTTTCCAAGAAAGTCTTATTGGGGTGAATATTCAGAGTATTCACCACTAAAGAAACTTTTATAGGAGTTTTACAGGACTGTTAAACATTTCTTGTAAATATTCATTGTGACATTTAATTTAATTTAATTTAAAATTGAATTACCCCTCTATATTCATGTAAACAAATATTGACACATTAAGCTATTAAAATCATAAAATATCTATTCATAATATTAGTATTTCTTTTTTATTTATGCAAGATTTAAATAAACAAAATCACTGTATTAGCCTATAGTTTTTTTTTTTTTTTTTTTTAAGTAAAAAAATAAACGGAGGAGGGGTTATTTGTTATGAATAGTCAGTCACAATCTTAAAAATCCAATAATAATAATAAATCCTAAAACTGGCTTGGTTTAACCTCAATTTTAGGAAGAGACGCGAGCGTTTTGTTTGCGCAAAAAACAATTTACCACTTTATTTACAAAATAATAATCACGCAACAATGTCTGCTCTCACGTCAACAACATGCATGCGTCGCGGTGCCCTCGTGAACGTGTTTTGGAGATTAAAATTTTGTAAATAAAGTGGTAACTTGTTTTATTGCGCAAACAAAACACTCACTTCCTAAAATTGAGGTTAAACCACTGGAGTCACATGGATTACTTTAATGATGTCTTTACTACCTTTCTGGGGCTTGAAAGTGGTAGTTGCATAGACTGTCAATGGAGGGACAGAAAGCTCTCATATTTCACCAAAAATATCTGAAGATGAACGAAAGTCTTACGGGTTTGGAACGACATGAGAGTGAATAATTGATAGGAATTTTCATTTTTAGGTGAACTATCCCTTTAAGTGCGACAGGAAGAGAGAAAATTTGACAAAGATGTTTTATTTGTTATACTACAACCACTACTAAAAAAATAAAAACATAAAAAAAAAAAAATTAACCTGTGGCTGCTATATTATCGAGGGAAAGTTCAGATAAATAATAACTGTTGTGTAGTAGACACTAATGTCATGCTCCTTTGCTCGCTCTGTCATTACACCGTTGTTGGAGCCAAATCTGATTCTGCTGCGATGAGAAAAACAACGCGAGACGTTCTCCAATGGCTTTAGCGAGCGGAAGCACGTGGGTAAACAGGAAGTAGTTTTGGCATTTGGCGGGTTGAACGGAGAAGACGTGCAAAAATGGCGGGTGAGTGTGAAGATCCTCTATTATAGCGTCTGTGTTTTATTACTGATGCTGACATGAAGCATGTGTGTTTATGTGATGTTAGAGCTCGAGCGGTGCTGTGTGCTGATGTGCGGGAGCAGAGATAGAACAGAGAAACAGAGTTTTAGCTGCGGCTAAATGCTAATCATCACAAAGAAGAACAGCACATGTTTGTTTACATGGTTATCTGTTCTTTTTTTAAATGTCGGATATACTAACAAACACACAGACTCACAATATCACACAGATTAAGCAATGCACATTAGGATGAATAGACGGGTGGCAGCTGTAAGTTAACTCGATGTATGCAGTGTGTATGTGAGCTGTCAGTGTAACGAGCATTAGAGATGTTCATGTCTATATCTGAGATCAAGTTCGAGTGCATTTCTGACAGAGAAGGAAAGATGGATATATTCATGACTGATAGTTTTATATATATAACTAATATGCATACTCTTGGGTCTAAAAGTATAAGACCAGTAATGCAAATGCTTCTATTTAGCACATTTTTTTCATTACTAATTATATTATCAGTATAACAAGTCAATAGTTTTAAGCACTCAATGATATAACTTGGTGAACATGTTCTCCAGCATGGTTTGAGATGTTTTAAAGAGCAATGGAACAAAAAGTCTGTTCAAAGACGCCCACATGGTCTATATCACAAATTTGTTATATTTGATTAGTGAACTTGTACATATTTTATAAATCTGTGAGGTGCAACAGCAGACACATTATTGTGTTGTATCATATTGCATTGAATTGATTGTTGTATTGAATTACATTGAGTTGTTCAGAAGGGATATTTGAACATATTATTTGTGGTGTTATGATTGACATGCTTTTCTGTGTTTCCTACAGCTATGAATGACATGGAGAAGAAACTTGCGGAGTATAAGTGTGACACTAATGAAGCTATATGTCTGAAATTAGGTAAATCATTAATCTTTACTATTAAAAAAAAAGAATGTTGTTGTACAATCATGTTTTGAATTTAAAATACATCTATCCTGCAGAATTCTAGAAGTCAAGATGAAATTTACTTTATTTACTTTTTCCTAATTGTGAACGATTCATCAGTAGAAGTTATTCCAAATTTAACCTATTCTTCATCTGAAGCAACTTTCCTTTTCTGCTTCGGATTTGTTTGGATGATGATAATGTTAAACAGCTATTTAAGCACTATTTGAACAAACTTTTATTTGATTTGACTCCGTTCTGATATGTAATGCTCACCTTCCATTCAATTCCCAATTGATAAAGTCAGTCTTTTGTGTGATGTAGTGCGGTTCCCAGAGGATGTAGATGACGAAAGCACAACATTTCACCCTGAGTACAGTCATCAGCTGTTTGGAGATGAGTATGTATCACCTTACATTGCACACTGTTATACATTTTTTTTAATGTATTAATTTACTAATATATAATCAGTGTGTGTGTGTGTTTTCCTGGCACCATTATTCTTTCCTGTTTCTCAATTGTTTGTGTTCTGTTTTTCCACAGTGAAGTGGCGTTCGGTTACAAAGGTCTTCAGATCCAGCTGTACTACAGTGCAGGGAACCTAAACACCCTGTTCAAAGTCAAGTACACTTCCAGGGTCACAGAGAAGTTTGACTGTGTGGAGGTACAGCTTCTCATACCACATTTCATGTCGTGTTATGTTCTTCTCATTGACTGTTTTGACATGCTCAGTTTTTGCATGCATACTGTCCACTGAAAATATCAATTTACATATGCGTCAAGTTCTGAACCGTGTGCCCTTCTAACATATCCAGGACTCAACCGTAAACATGTGCTGGAGTCAGTCTATGCAAACTTATATTTGGTGTTTTGTCATGTATTGAACATTGTTGTTGCAAATTCTGCTACTCACTTATATTAGCCAGCTGGATAACTTTATCGCCTACCATATTTAAAGTAGCAGAATTTGCAACAACAATGTTCAATACAATACAATGTTCAAACAATAATGTTTTGCATCAAATGCCTTTGTTTTCCAGGAAAAATGTATTTAGGAATTTAATATCCACCGTATTTTTAACATTAGAGCTGCGCGACCATTTGTAACTTGCATGTGCGAGGCTTCTGGTGTCATTCACTTCCAGTTATTTTAGCTGTACAAAAACAGTATGTTATGCTGCTTGATATTACAAACTGGAATGTATTATCTTAAATCATAAATACACTGGTTTGTAGTGCAAATAGTTTTACCGCATTTTTTTATTTTAGTTATTTACCGATAGCGGCTAATGAATTTGGAATGAATAATGATTTGTCTCACACATCCACAGAATATAGTTTACATCTGTGATGCAAAATAAGGTGAATAGATGTTAATATATAAATATGCAATATTAATTATGATATAGTGACATACAGTAGCTCATGCCAACCCCACAGTATGTTATATTTAACTATGTTTAAAGTCGCAGTGTAACGGAAGTAGCGAAGACTCTTTTCTTCTGTATCAGAACATACATCAGGTTTATTATAGTTAAACTAAAAACAGACATTTTTGTCACTTAAAATAAAAAATAAACATTAACTGAAATGAAATAAAATACAAAAAAAAAAAACCCTTCAAAACTACTAAAAGGTTCAGTTTCCAAGACAACCTTTCTCAATTTAATATAGTTTAACTTGAATTACTAAAATATCTAAAACTGAAATAAAAATTAATAAAAACTACTAAAACAAAACTACTAAAAATGACAAAAACACAACAAAATGACTAAAGCTTTTACTAAAATTAAAATGAAAAGGGAAAATATGAATACAAAAAACAAACAAAAATTTAAATTTGAATAAAAATCAGATTATTGGAAAAAAATAGGACTGGGACTTGGTTCTGTCCATTGATTTTTGATTAGATGGAGGCAGATCTGAATGCAGGCTTGCGGTCAAATGTGAGAAGGGGGTGTGGTTTAAACTTAATAAATGATTGGAGAAGTCCGACATACTTCTCCGGAGTCATTTCACCGGAAGATTGAGTTATCGAGATCAAGTTACGACCTTTTGTCGTGTGTGGCCGTTGTGAATAGAGTTACTTTTTCAAATAAGTAATGCAAGGTACTTTGTTTTTCCATGTATTGACTGACACCTCTCCTGTCCCCATGTTGAGAGAAATCGTGAGTAAGTGCCGATGTGTTGTGTGCGAACATGATGGGTATTGTAGCTCTAGACTAAATTTACTCATCTCACTTGCACAAAAACAGATTCAGTATGCCTCAAAATGAATAAAAACAGTGAAGTGTAAACTCAGAATATTATGCAATAAACCTGCTTAATCTCACTTTATTAAGCAATGTCTTTGCTGCTGACTTTCGATGAGCCAATACAACCATACCAATAAGCAAAAATGACTTTAGATAAACATCACTTTTGTGTTTCATTTTTTTGTTTTTCTTATTCTTCTGCAATCCAGAATGGCAGCACAGCTAAAAGGTTTGTTTGAGCTGTCTCAGTGATTTAAACTAGTTTAAAGCCAGATGAAACAGCGCTGACATTCTCAACACTGAAACAGGAGAAACAGATTTTGCCACAACGATCCAGTTAGAAGGCTTTCAAAAAATCAGCAAGTCAGCAGGAGGGATCATACAAAATAAATATTTTTTTATTTTTATTTATTACTGTCCTGAATAAGATATTTTTCAAAAAAAAGTTGTTTACATATAGTCCACAAGACAAAAAACAAAACAAAAAAAAAAAATAGCTGAATTTATAAAAATGACCCAATTCACGTGTTTACATACCCTTGGTTCTTAACACTGTGTGTGGTTACCTGGATGATCCATGACTGTTTGTTTGTTTTGTAATGGATGTTCATGAGTCCCTTGTTTGCTCTGAGCAGTTAAACTGCCCAGCGTTCTTCAGAAAAATCCTCCAGGTCCTGCAAATTCTTTGATTTTCAGGCATCTTTTGCATTGAACCCTTTCCAGCAGTGACTGTATGATTTTGAGATCCATCTTTTCACACTGAGGACAACTGAGGGACTCAAACACAACTATTAAAAAAGGTTCAAACATTCACTGATGCTCCAGAAGGAAACACGATGCGTTAAGAGACGGGGGGTGAAAACTTTTTGAATTTGAAGATCAAGGTAAATTGTACTTAATTTGTCTTCTGGGAAACATGCAAGTATCTTCTGCATCTTCTTGCCTCCAAAGGGCAGTACTAAATGGGAAAAAATATGATTTTTAAACAAAATAACACAAATTTGGACATATTCATCCTGTTCAAAAGTTTTCACCCCTCTTGGCTCTTAATGCATCGTGTTTCCTTCTGGAGCATCAGTGAATGTTTGAACCTTTTTTAATATTTATATAACACTTTTAATAGACTACTACCTCACATATTCAGGTTTTTCTTGGAACCCTGGTTCTTCAAAGGGAAAAAAATATTAAGGGAGTGAATTAAAATATTAAATATTTTGATTTTTAATTGCTTTATTAACTTATTTTAATGCTTGTTTTGTTTTTAAGCCATTTAAGTCTCTTTGTGGCTCTCTGATTGAGAGCCAAAGCTTTAGAGGGCATTAAATATAGCGCAGACTGTTCCATGTTAATGTCAAGAAGAGCAAAATCAAAATCTTTTGTGTTTCATAGAAGAGAGGAAGTCATACAGTTTTGGAATGGCATTAGGTCAAGCAAATGATGACAGAATTTGTATTTTTGCAAACTGTTGCTTTAATATCATTCACCTGTGTTGAGCAGGCCTCAAGTATACGAGTTGCTGGATCTCCCTGTGTCTGTGTTCTACTACTGCACACACACTCTTTATAAGCCTATTCACACACCGTCCCAGACTTTAATTTCGGCTAATAAAACACTGTGTTTAACAGACACACTAACCTATATTGTTGTAACTCATCCTTTCTACAGTATTTGAGCAAGGTTGTGTGATTGATTCAGGCAGTTGAGGTTGGATAAGATCAAACCTCAGCTGCTTTTTTAGAATTAGACCTAATTATATACTGTGCTGACACCATGTGACTTGCGTGTTTAGTGCCATTTCTGAATATCTTTCACCTTTAAGCGTAGTATGTAATTATAGTCGCTAAACATACTTAAGATGTTTATTGTGTAGGGATAGTTGATTTTATTATGTCTTTTCTTTTACAGGGCTCCACCGTTGCTCATATTGGGTTCTTTTTTTCATCTTTTTTCCTCATAGATGATGTCTTTGATTAGAAGGGCTTTTTTTTTTCAGTGTAATTGGATTCAATGCCGTTGTTGAACCCCATCGTATAAAGAAGACGTATTCTCAAAACGAACCTCAAGTCTCTGAAGAGTCTTGCATCCTTAAGCGCCATTAGTTAATACAGGAACGCCACAATGCCACGCTTTTATTTGTGCGATTGAGCAATTTGCCCGAGAAACTATTTTTACAATTTTCTGTCTGCTCTGTTTTTGTCGTCCTCTCTTTGCTCCCATAATGCAGTGGGACAATAGTGAGTGTTACTGAGCTGCAGGTGCACCGATCCCCTTCTGATATTAGCTGATGTCTGAATGAGCAGGAATTAGCGGCGTGTTGCATTAGCCTTTTGTCGTGTGTTTTGTGGCCGTTGTGAATGAAGAGTCCCGCGACACAAGCGCAGCCCATCACGCGGCCAAAGGGCCCTGCTTAGCAACTTAATACAAAGTGTTCTCATGTCAGCCCCGCTGGAAATGGATACAATGCAAACATGGGTGCGCATTCTGCTGGGTAAAAAAATCTCAGAGAGGGTGGAGGAGGGGTGAGTCTCTATTGTCCGGCCCGGAGCCCGTGAATGGAGAGGGCAAACTCGTTTGATTGAGTTCGCTCACCAGCCTCAGAACACAGGAACCTATTATACATGTCCAGGCTTTTTTTTGTTAAGTTGAGATCAATTCATTAAATTTTATTGCCCGGTGAGAAGCTGGGACACATTACGGTGGGGGGAACTTCATCTGATATTCATGGTTTAAGATAAGTAGTAAATGTATTCAATTAAGTGGTCTTTCAGAGGAGGCACGGGAAGAGGGGGGGCTGGAAACTCCTCAGCTGACATTGCTAATTGCCTAATGGGGCTCCTTTTTGTGCCACAAAAATATGTATTTTTTTCCTTTAATTCCTTTTTGCGGTGTGCCAATCACAGCTGAAGTATAGCTTAATGACAGAACAATAGGGAATTACTCTGTTAGGGCTCTTTTGTGATTATATGTAAGGCCGAGCGCCGGGGGAATAGACGCATAACTCATAAATGTGCCACTTCAGTTTATATGATTAAATTCAGCTGCTCTCTCTGTATACTAGACACAGCTGAGTTAACCGCTCTCACTCTGTGGGAGTTTGAAACGTGCTTTAGATTAAGATGAACGTGCGTTACCTCTATAGAGATGCACACAGTCATTCTCGTGTGCTGATCTTTGCTTTTAAAGGGATAGTTTAGCCCAGTATTGTCACCATTCACAAACCCTTACAAAAGTGAGATGTTTAGCAGAATGTTCACGCTGCTCTCTTCTCCATACAGTGAAAACCGACAGTGTCCAGTGGCTGTCCAGCTCCTAAAAGGGCAAAAAGCACAATTAAAATGTCGAATTGTCCATATGACTCAGCAAAGATGCATTAATCAAAAGTGACAGTAAAACATTTATAATGTCTTTGTTTCAAATAAATGCTGTTCTTTTGAACATTCTATTAATCAATAAAGAAAAATAAATGTTTCATGGTTTCCACAGAAATATTAAGTGGCACACCTGTTTTGTGTTTCTTGAGGCGCAAATCGGCATATTACAGGGTTCCTACACGGTTTGGAAAAGTATGGAATTTGATTTGAGTAATTTCCAGGTCTTGATAAGTATGAAAAAAGACAGAGTACTGAAAAATATTTGTGTTTCAAGACTATTTCCCTTATTCAGTGTTCTAAAATATAAAATTAAGAATTACTAAGAAAAAAAAATTGTCTTAGAAGTAGGGCTGGGCGATATGGGTGAATTTTTTTTTTTTTTTTTTTTTTCAGAGCGATTGGCCGATTCACAATTTCGATTGTCGATTTTTTTTTTTTTTTTTTTTTTACGTTTAACTAGTCAACTTAAAAACCTAACTACAATATGATTCAAGTAAAGTAAAGGTAAAACAAATGACTTATTTGTTAAAGGATTAGTTCACTTTCAAATGAAAATTAGCCCAAGCTAATTCTAGGTGTATATGACTTTCTTGTTCCTGATGAACATTAACGAAGAAATATTAATAAATATCCTGACGCATCCGGGCTTTATAATGGCAGTGATAGGGTTCAATGAGTATGAGCTAAAGAAAAAGCTTCAATCCACATCCATCCATCATAAATATGTGCTTCTAATAAATATCGAGCTTCCGCCAGACCGCCTTCCGTATTCAACATATGCAGAAAGTGTGAAACTCTTGCAGGTCACAAAGCTTATGCTACGTCATACGCCTCAAAATTACGTAAAAATAATTGACGTGACGCCAGTTTACACTTTCTTCGTAACCTGTATACAGAAGCCGGTCTGGCGGTAGCTCGATATTTGACTTCATAACTTGTTAAATATGGATTTTTTTTTTTTTTTTTTTACACAAATGCATCGTTTTGCTTCAGAAGGCCTTTATTAACCCTCCGGAGCCGTGTGGAGTATGTTTATGATGGGTGCATGTGGATGGAAGCACTTTCTCATTAAACCCTATGACTGCCATTATAAAGCTTGGATGCGTCAGAATATTTATTAATATTTCTGCAATTATGTTCATCAGAAAGAAGAAAGTCATATATATCTAGGATGGCTTGAGGGTGAGTAAAGCTTGGGCTAATTCCTTTAAATATCTTTGCAGAAAATATGCATGAAAAATGAAGGCAAATGGTGTACAAACTTATCTTAAATCCTATACTCAGAAATAATGTAAAATAAGAGAAATACTAAATATTTCTTAGCCAAAAAGTTATAGCAATAAATAATACCAGTAATAGGCTGTTATTAGAAAATAACAGCAATTTTCAGCCTGTCACTTTCATGCAAACATGAAATATCAAACATACAGTAGTAATTCTTTACAGGTTTTTGCATTCCATTGCACTATTTTTCCTATTGTTTTTATGTTTTGTGGACGTGTTTGGTTGTTGCACTCGTGCCTCGCGTCTTTTGCAGCGTCTCACCCATGAAACGGCATTCTAAAAATGCAGCGGTCGATTTAAAAAAAACAAAAAAAAACAAATTCAACTTGCGTTTAATAACTTTGCCTTTTTTTTCTCATTGCACTGCCCGCATCTCGTTTTTTCAACGCAATAACGCATTTCTGAGTGAACAGCCAGCCGCTTAGACTAGTGATGTGTTCTACATTTGTAGAGTGCCACACGAGAGCAGTTAATCAGGCGCACCATCATGTGGTCAGATCATTTTCTTCTCTTAACGGTTATCACTGCTGTATTGTTAACATGTCTAATTGTAACGTTTGCTAACATTTTTATTCAAAATTGTGATTTCTCGATTTCTCGAATAAAATCAAGGCAAAACATAAAATTCAAATTAATCAAAATCTGAAAAATCGCCCAGCCCTACTTGCAAGCATAGTGTTTTCATGGCAAAAGTTGAGTTGATCATTTAGTGTTTGGTGAACATGACTGAATGAATTCCAAGGCGCACATTTTCATTACGCAAAACTGTTTGTCTATACCATAAGCGAGTCTCTTTTGAACCTCACTAAAGGAATGTACATGTGCCACTCAAACAGCAACGGATAAAGGAGCAAATGATCATTTAATTCAGACTGTTTTTTGCTGTTTGGTGATAGCACATCAAACCACATTTACAGAATCCAACTGATGTGTCAAAGGTGAATATATGCAGGTTATAAAGCATTTTTAGGTTCTTCTCAAAGTGCATGTTATCACTTTGTGAAAACCAATGAAAACAAGAGAAAATAAAACTATTACATATGACTGTATTATATACCAAAAATAATGCTTTATAAACTATTTGTTAAATATGGTCTGTATGCACACTTACATACATACATGCATATAAAGCTGTCTGGATTGTGTAATGTTTGTAAAGTGTTTTGCTCAAGTTGAACAAAAAATACCTTAAAACCTTGTGTGTTTTCAGCTGTGTTAAGTGGATTCTGACTAACTTACTGACTAGCACCTCTGATTGGCCATTGCATTCAAGCGCTCAACAGATATGATTATGATTGGCTACAATGCTAAACTCTTGTAAAAACACACTGTTGATAGAAACCTTTGCTTTATACAGAAAGAGCTCAAACAAACATGAATGAGAGCGTTTGAAAGCAGCGTCTATCAGCGGGTACATGGTACTCTACTCAACTTTTTTTTTTTTTACTGGTAGTAATGGTATGTTTGACAACCCTAATGTAAGGATATTTCACAATATTTAATAATAATTTTTGATCAAATAAATAGATCTTGGATGGCATAAGAGACTTCTTTCAAAATAAATCTGTTCATTTAAACAATGAATTGTTTACCACATGTACATTCTGTTTAGTTTTTTTTTTAATTGAGTAAAATTCAGTGTGGCTTTAGATTCACACGGTTCTTTAAGTGTGATTCTTGAAGGTTTAAATATTGACTTTGCTTTGTTTCTTTTGTTAGAATTGTAACATACACTGGTCTCTTGTACATAACTGCTGTTTTCTCATTGCAAATGCTGGTAGTTTTTCATTTGATGAAATGTTTGTAGTTAGCCATTTAAAGCCTGCTCTCTCTTTCTCTGTGTTTGTCCTCAGCCAGATGATGTGGAGGGTAAGATCAGAGAGATCATTCCTGCTGGTTTCTGCTGCAACACAGATGACTTCATCTCTCTCTTGGAGAAAGAGGCCAACTTCAAACCCTTTGGCAGCCTGCAACACACCTACAAAGTTCACAATGTGGAGGCAGGGGAGGATCTCACCTACCATATACACAAGGTACAGAGTTTCCCAATGCATGTTGAGTGCATTCATACTGGAATATGATAGAGTTTCAGGCCATTGTACCAGGTTTGGCAGTGTGGATTATGAATAGAAAAGTGCGTTAGGCTATAATTTTATTATTTTTTCTTGCTCACTTTTTTACGTCAACAGAAAAGTTTCAGAAGTGGAGAAAGTTGTTACACTTGAATGAGGGATTATTGGTGTGTTTGTTATTGTATTACTACCATGTCGTCTAGTAATGCACCGAAATTAAAATTCTGAACCGAAACCAAAAATTCAGGATACCTTGGACCCAAAACCGAAAATGTCTTATTTTTTATACTTATTTTAAAATATATTTTTTGTATAATTATATTTATATTCAACTTTTTAATTAATTAGATGATTTTTACCGAAACACCGACATTCAAATCAGAAAACGAATATAAAGTTTAAATAATCATTTACTTAATCAATTTTATTTAATAATCAGCACTTAAATAAAATAGCTTTCCTGAGGTAAATGTAATGTTACAGGACATTAACAAGCTGTTTTATTGACGTCTTTCCACAGTTGAAACACTGAGAGATTACATGAGGCATTATACATTTCAGTAAGTCTTTCTGTATACTTCAACATACCTTCTGATGTTCATTCATGTTTATTGAATGCTATAACTACTAGTAAAGAAAGAGGAAGAGATGATCAGTTTACATGCACTTGATCCGTGCTCCCGCTTGAACTGATGCAGCTACAGCGAGTGATCTGTCACGCTGTAATACATAGCGCCAAAACTTTTTTTTTTTTTCTTTGAATTTCGTAATAAAATAGGCAAAATATGAAAGTTGAGACTTGTTCAAAATAAAAGCAACAAAACACAATGCTTATTGCGATTATTGGATGGCAGGCACGCTACAAATGTTCAGAGAAGTTTAGTTCACGCATCAACAGAAAACAGCATGGACTAAAAGATCGAGGTTGAGATTTAAGTATTCATATTAGTATTGATTAAAATCGAGAAATTTTTTTTGTCAACCTTGCCCTCTACGCAGCTGACACGTTTACTGTTGTAGTTTATCCACATTGTGTGCATGAAATAGATGTTTGGTCAATGATTTCGTCCCTTCAAAACTATTTTGGTCCAAACATTTTTGGCAGCTGAAATTTTGGTGCATTACTAATGTTGACTTTCCCGCTACACATTTTAACGAACTTTTAATGACGTTCAAGCACAATTCCTTGTGGACACACCATGGATTTTATCTGCTCTTCATGATTTCAGGTGGATATCTCATGTCCAGGGTTCAGAGAGTACCACGAGCGCTTGCAGACATTTCTCATGTGGTTCATTGAGACGGCCAGTTTCATCGATGTGGATGATGATCGCTGGGATTTCTTCCTTGTGTGAGTGTCTAAGATTCACAGATTCTTTTATGTTGTATCAGCGTTAAAGTATAATCCCTCATTCCTCAGTTTGAAAACAAAATTGCTTTTACTGTAATGATCTTCAGTTTAACATGCAAGAACGTGTTTATATCCGCTCACATAAATTATGTTGCTAACTCATAATCAGCTGTGAAGTTCCTAGAACTGTTGAACTGTAATCCCACTACTAAAAGGATGATTTAAGGCCCATTCACACCAAGAATGATAACTATAAAGATAACTATATTAGTGTCCACACCAGCGGATGATATCGTTCAATTTCTAACTGCATGCTAGTTACTTTAAATGCTCGAGCTCTTTACAGCAGGATTGAATTGATTGGCTTTCAGTGTTTTTATCATTCATCATCTGGATAAAATAGTTTTAGAAACATATCTTTATCGTTATCTTTATAGTTATCGTCCTTGGTGTGAATGGGCCTTTAGACTTTATAGGTCATATAACACACATTTGTGTACAGAATAATTTATGTTTAAAAAATATAATGTAAATGAAACAACCTTTGCATTTCTGTTTTGAATGTCTTGCCCCATAGACTTGTATTGTATGTCCATTACTGTAAGTGCAGTTTTTGTTTGTTTTTACAATCAACACAAATCTAAATTATTAACTGTGGTAATTCACCATGTCACAGATACTGACAATAGGACTTAAAAGTATAGTTCACCCAAGAATTAAAAGTCGTCCTCAAGTCGTTCCAAACCTGTATGACTGACTTTCTTCTTGGAACATAATAGAAGATAATTTGAGAAATGTCTCAGTGTTTTTTACAATAGAAGTCAAGAGGTAACCAGAATAGTTTGGAACGACACGAGGGTGGGTAAGTAACAAATTTAAGTTGTCGGCAAAAACCCGTGTGAATAGTGTTGATAACTTCAGCAGGCAAAAAGTAGAAATCAAGTGCTCTCACAAAGTCAGCGAGTGCTGATAAGAATGTAGTGTCAATTAATAGTAAACAGTAACTTTCTGAACAGTGATTTCCTGAGTCTTTCTCACACGCACACACGTCTAAAGCATCCAAACGGGCCCAGTTACGTCTCTCCTGCCTTTGTGGGGCCTGTGGGGCCAATTATCAGACTGCTTTAATTTTATTTTCTCCTGCATTGAAGCAAATTGTTGATCTGGCAAGAGTTTCCTTTGTGTTGTTTGTCTCGTTTCTTTGCTCTTGTGTTTCTTTCTTTCTTGAGTCAGGCCAAGAGGCTGAATTGAATGTTGTTGTCTTTTGAAACGCTGAATGAAGTCTCCAGCGGTAGTGAAGGGGACTCTGCCTGTGTTTTCTTTGCTTTGGCACCTATTAAAACAGACAATGGGCAAATGGACTGGAGTGATGTGAAGAGGCTAGATGCCTGCCTCTCTGCTCTAAGTTGCAGTGCACCAATTAAGTGCATAATGCATTCAGTGTCTCCAGCAGGTGCAGCGACAGGCCACTGGCCCTCCACAGCGCGCTCGCGCTGACGACGGGGGGTTCGGTGCATGGGAGCGTGCCTACGATTGACCTGCCTGCCTTTGTCATCTCTCTCTATCTCTCTGTCTTTCTTGCAGATTCGAGAAGTACAATAAGGATGGAGAGACCCTTTACGCGACGGTTGGCTACATGACAGTGTATAATTACTACGTATACCCAGACAAAACCAGACCACGTGTCAGGTAATTACTAAGGAAGCACGTGCCCACTATCTGCTGCTTTATTCTGTGAAAAAAGGAAAAGAAAATTACACATCTCTCTCTCCCTTGTCCCTAAAACTCCCAAATTACCATCTTGCGTCTCTTGTGTGCCAGCCCCTCACTGGGTATTATAAGACCAACCAATTCAGCATCACCCACCCAAAAGCTCGTTTTGAAAACGAGTCTAATGTATTGATTGGCAAGACGTGCTAACGTTTCATTACGTTGGCCACTGATGAATGAACAGATATAACCTTTCGCAGACTGATGATATCATTGCTTACTGTATTTGAGAACATTTTCAGCAGCTAAATTGAGGCAGTCTTTATCAGTAATTCTCAACTGGTGGGTCGCGACCCAAAATGAGTTCTGATAGGATCATGGACAGCAGCAGGGGGAAAACCATACAAAATGCAAATAATAAATTGCAGCTAACCATATAATCCTGCATAGAAAACAAATCAAATAAGTCAAATAAATAGACTTATCAACTTTTGAAAGGCTGGAGAAAATGCTTCCCATTTCTTTTGATGTTGATTTCACAGGTCATGTGTCCAATCACTCTTTCACTTGGTAATATTGCAAATATAATTCAATATTTATCTAAGTGTTATCATATCACACTTCTGATTTTTTTTTTTTTTTTGTATTTTGGTACTTTTTAAAGGATCAGTTCACTTCAGAATTAAAATTTCCTGATAATTTACTCTCTCCCATGTTATTCAAGATGTTCATGTCTTTCTTTCTTCAGTTGAAAAGAAATTAAGGTTTTTGAGGAAAACATTCCAGGATTTTTCTCCATATAGTGGACTTCACTGGGGTTCAACGGGTTGAAGGTCCAAATTGCGGCTTCAAAGGCTCTACATGATCCCAACCGAGGAATAATGGTCTTATCTAGCAAAACGATCGGCCATTTTCTAAAAAAAATAAAAATAAAAATGTATATTCTTTTTAACCACAAATGCTTGTCTTGCACTGCTCTGTGATGCGCCACGCATTACGTAATCACGGTGGAAAGGTCACGCGTGACGTAGGCGGAAGTACCGTGGTAGGGCGAAAAATCATATTTTCTCCTCCAACTTCAAAATCGCAACGCAAGATGAGCATTCGTGGTTAAAAAGTATATAATTATTATTATTTATATATTATTATATAAGAAAATGGCTGATTGTTTTGCTAGATAAGACCCTTATTCCTCGTCTGGGATTGTGTAGCCCTTAAGAGCTGCACTAAAACTGCAATTTGGACCTTCAACCCGTTGGTAGTCGTTAAAGTCCACTATATGGAGAAAAATCCTGGAATGTTTTCCTCAGAAACCTTATTTCGTTTCGACTGAAGAAGGAAAGACATCTTGGATGACATGGGGGTGAGTAAATTATAAGGAAATTTTAATTCTGAAATTGAACTAATCCTTTAAGGATATTTTTGGTACTTTTGGTGTGATTAACAGTTTTGTTACTGTGTTGTGTCAGTAACTTGATGTTGTTGAATGATGGTTTTGAAGCAAAACCTCTTGCCTATAATGTCAGTTTCAGTAGATTCTGTAAAGCCAGTAGTATAGTGTGTGTCTGAAGGGTGCTAGAGTTGTAACAGGGCTCTGTGTTTGCAGAACAGTTGCTCAAAGGCTCAAGAGCTCTAACCTTAAATTGGTATTGTGCCTAATCATCGTGCTCTTCTGTGCAGCGTCACTGAAGCTTTTGTATTGTGTGTGTAGCCAGATGCTGATCTTACCACCATTCCAGGGAGAAGGCCACGGGGCTCAGCTCTTAGAGACAGTCCACCGATACTACTGCACGTCTGCTAAAGTACAGGACATCACAGGTATGAGTGGACACTGAAGCCTAGATTAAACATTTGAGTCCTGTTTTGAGCTATTTATTTTTCCTTCTTAGATGCCCTGGTTAGCATTTTATGTTTATTACTTGTGCTGTTTGCCAGAGAAAGAGTCACTATTATTTAAGTTAAAGGCCACATACACAATGTAAAGATTCAGGAGTGCCAACCGCATTTAAATACCGGAGTGAATCCCCTAAATTATAATTTCGTGCATGTACGAAACATGACTCAGTCCCAAAATTGTGATGATTATCACATGATAAGAGGTATCATTTCTATGTTAATCAGAGTTTTTGTCCTAACCAGCCGTGACGACGATACACAACGATTTTATTTTAGAAACGGTTTCTATTTCTGCATGCAAAGTATGACAATGATAATCTCAGCTACTGTTTGTGCTTTATTTCATGTTAAAAGCATCTGAGTTTGACTATCATTTTGCATGACCTTTATAGCCATACTGAAAGCGACAATGGATAATTCACCTCAGCGCTTGAAAAAAAATAACAAGAACGTTTGAACTGTGGACATATGTGTATTCTATGACACAGATTGCTTCACTCACTCATTATTTTAATCATGTTAAAATGGTGTAATGTTTATGAAATAGATTGTGCTTATCCATTTCGATGCGAGTGTGGTGTGCTTGCAGAGACTCCGCCCACAAGCTCTTCTGATTGGCTGTGATTTTTGATTGATTTTGCGACGTGTCATAGTCATGTCGCACCTGGTGTGGACAGACAAATTGCTTGTCGCTGGAATCTTATCGCATCAGGTCTGGTTAGTTAGTTTTGTTTTGTTTATGCACTATTTTATGTTCAGCAAGTTTAACTAAACTACCATCCAACTACTGTCGGTTTGGTAAGAAACCACTATAAAATTCCAGATGGTTAGTATTACTGTTTCATAGTTTAATTATCATTAAAGCCATTTTTGATTAATGCAATTAAAAATAAATCACTAAATACTGTCCCGCATTAGTCAGAGATGTCAACAGTCTCACGCAGGCACAGCATGCAGCGTAGGTAGTTTTGTGTGAAAACATGGTTTTACAACCTCTACAGCCTTTACATCTGAGTGCTGAAGGAAATTTTATGAATGAATGATATTTTTGATGGTCTTGTTTTCAATATAAAGCTTTTAGATTTATTTAGTTTTATGGGTCAAGGCTCGTACCTCTATCACATCGCACATTTAAATACGTCAATAACAATGAGTAGTTCATTTCGGTTATGTAGAATGTGTAAATGTGGTTGTCACTGCCTTAAATTACTGAACTCTGTGTGTACAGAGCAGGATTAAGCACTAAAAGCTGAATGGACAAACAAATTTAGCTGCATTGTGCATTTAACCAAACATTTGAACAAAGGACTTATCCTAGGGGTGTGACAAGATCTCGCAAGATTAAAATGTGATGAGAATTCTCGTCGAGGTGAAAAGCTGTCTCGCGATATTGCCATGACGGAGGGAGTGTGAGAGTGAAATTAGCATAGAATATGCCACCTGTTATGTTTACACTGTTGTTTTGCTTTTTATAGAAATAAAAACCATTTAATTCAGTTGGATAATGGTCGCTTCAGTCTTATAATTCATGTACAGTAAGGTCTGAAGAGACTCATTTGAAATTATACAGGAGAGAAGCAGTCAGTTGTGGCAAAACCTTTTACAGTGCTTTAGTATTATTGTCTTTTACTGCATATGATAGTTCATATTCAGAAAGTTGAACTGAAATTACATTCATTAAGATGATTAGTAAAAACATTTCAGATGCAGACTATTTTTAGTCACATATTTTGTCATTGAGGATTTCTTAAAAATACTGTAAAAATCTTGTCTTGTGAGCTAACTGTCTCATCACAGCCCTACTAACTTATCTTTTGGCTTGTAACTTGTCCCACACAATACTAACCTCAAAGATGATAAAATGTGAGTGGTTCAAATGGTATAGCATAACTGTGTAGTATAGATTTATAATATCGGCTATCATATCAGTTTTTGGCCCTAACATAATTTAATTATCCGTTATTATACATTACATTTAATACACATCTCGTTGGACCATCGCTGACCGTTGTAGTAGCACAACTATGTTGTTTTTATATAGCTATGATAGATTCATTTCTTTATTTGCAAATAATAAAATAATTTCTACTCAAATCTATATTTCATGTCTATTTATTTATTTGACAAGTAGCTGTAAAAAAGTGGAATAATATCAAGTCAGTCTCCATTTTGCGTCAGGGTTCTCATCACACTTTTGGGTTGGGTCTGCAGCTGACATGAGAAACCCATATTGATTGACCAACATTTACATGCATTAATGCAGTCAGTATGTAATGACAACATAACAGTTTCAATACAGTTGATTATAATTTGTCATGTTTTCTTTATTTTGATCTTGGAAATCCTTTGCAAATGGTTTTATCTGATTAAAAAAAATGAATGTAAATCCTAGTACCATTAGAGCGTGTGTTCAGAAAACCGACATGTATGGTCACACAGCTTTTCTAATGATATTCTGTGTGTTTGAAAGAGAGAGAGGGCAACGTGTTGTGAATTTCCTTTCATAAGGCAGTTGTTGCTGTTGAGTTGCTCTGCCTTCAGTTTTGGGGAGGTGAAGGGATGTGATGTTAATTGCCGGCAGTTTGCTGCTGAAATGTGCTGGCCACATGCTGCCACTCACTCGCTCACTCACCCCCTCAACAAAGACACAATTATTCAAAGAGAGGGAGAACCACACTCTACCAGATCTCTACCCAGCTCGCACTATTTTACTATGTCTGTTCATTTTTCTCTCTATATATAGAGAGAGGAGGAGATACAAGGGCTGTGTAGTATAGCATTATATAAAATAATTTAAAAATATTTGCTACTTATTATTTCTACATTATATTTGCATTAATGAACACTGAATAATATTTAATCATTTATATCAATCATACATTAATTTAACAAATACATACTGTACATGGTAATAAACAGCAATATTTACCTTTCATATATTTTTACTAAAACATTTTTTTGCTCATAAAATGCCATTTTGGCACTTCCATGAACATTTTTTTTTTTTTTTATGATGCACAATTCAAATTATATTATCAGTTTGAACCGATTCATTGAAATGAGTCAAGCTTAGCAACTCCAATGCCATTTTTGCTACTGAAGTTTAATATATTAAGACATTTTTAACATATTTGTGAGGCAGTGAGGGGAACTTTAGTCTAATGCTGTATTAAGTGCATTAAAATCATGATATTAGCTTGCTCCTGATTTTTTTATTTTTTTTTTATTTTTTATTGCCAGCATCTGCTATTGCAATCTACATTGTGTAACTTGTCTTTTCTCTCCAGTCTTTTTTTATTCAGTAAAATTCTTTGTTTCCCCTGATTACCAGAGTAAACATGCATTTAGCTTAATTGTCTACAATGATGTATTCAGCATATGTAATGAGTGTTTTTATGAAGGTTGAGTTGTGTTTGTCTGGCGTCAGTATCTTAATACTGTATTTTACCAAATGGAAACTTTCAAGACTCATGGACTGACATTTCACAACTGTCTGCTTTGCAGCGGAAGATCCGTCTGAAAACTACGTGAAGCTGAGAGATTTTGTGCTGGTGAAGCTGTGCTTGACTCTGCCATCTTTCTCCAATGAGAAACTCTCTCAGGGCTTCAGTGAAGAGATGGCATCTGAGGCCAGAGAAAAACTCAAGATCAACAAGGTAACATCCCTTGCTGGTTTATTTACTGTATTGATTTTGCCTTTTTAGTGATATTGATATTCAAAAGAAAAAACATAAGGAGAAGAGGTGGAAATATGACACACTAAGTCACAAGCTGGATTCACACCTGCATCACACACGAGCATGTTTGTTATGCACGACATTTATTTTAATGCGATTTGGCTATTACATTTTCTAAGGCCATCCCAGTAGGCTAGCTTCGCAAGAGCGTGAAGATCAAGATATTTGAATAGCACCTCAACTATAAAACCTGATTAAATAGTTTAATTAATTTCAATAAATCTGTTTTTTCGAACTGTTTCAGTGAATCAGATCAGTGGTTTGGGGTCATCTCTAAAAATATTCCCAACAGTTCCTGCGTAGCATTTTGTCTGCTTTAAAATGTTTTAGTAAAAAAATATGTAATTAGGACTGTTTAATACTAAACATTATTATTGGTGCATATTCAAAATAATAATAATAATAATAATTGTCATTCTTTTTTGTTAATTTATTGGGAAAACTTTTTTTTTTATTTTTTTTATTTTTTTTACTACTTGTATTTTGAATCCACTTGCCAACAGTAGCTGTATGGTTGAAAAAGCCCCACACAATTCTAAAAAAGTCATTTCAGAGCAGACTTCGAGATACTGTATATTGTTTTTGGCAATATTACCAGCCCTGTTTTTGCCTTGTTTTTGAGCGCTTTCTATAAATCTTTTCTGGTGTAGCTAATAAGGCCAAGTAATTATGCAGTTAATTCTAGAAAAGAGTTTGTGTATTTATACACAGAGGTTATGGCTTTTTCCTGATGGGTTTTCAACTTGTAATGCCCCTAAAGGTAGGAGTGAACATCCGTTTCCTCTGAGGGCTGCGGGCCATTAGCAGGTAGTGAGTGGGAGTGGGCCTAACAGTGACCCCTGTGGGACTCCTCTCTCTCTTGCCACTCCGGTCACTCTTTAACTGCTTCAATTATGACCCAGCATCTCCTTTTATGCCCCACAATCCCCTCTGTTCGTGTTGTTTGTGAGTGATTATCTCAGGGTGGTGCCTGTGGCATGGCCAGGTAAAATGCTTGGCTCTCCATACTACCCTAGTGGGAACTGCGTGAGGTATGGTGGACCTCTCGGAGTCATGGTTACAGATTCTCTGCTCTGAGAGTAGCACGGGAATCCCAGAGCAAGATGCTTTTAACCCAGAGAAGTGGACACCATTAAAGATTCAGTCCGTAATTGCTGCGGCTGGTACGTTTTGTACAATGTATTTAGAGTCTCTGCTCTTTGCTGTTACAAAACGGCATTATTCTCTAATGAAAGCATATGGATGTTTTACATTACATATTATTAGGGCTGTCACTGACAATTATTTTCGGTAATCGAGTAATTAGTTGATTTTGATGATTAATCGAGTAATCTGATACTTTTTTTTTTTTTTTTTTTTTTTTGTGGTAATAAAAATAGACCTAAGGCAAACAATTGCCTTTAAAATGACTTTAAATGCATATAATAACAATGAGGCAATAATAATTGGTTCAAATAAAGTATCAAAAGCAATTAATCATGATTTTATTGAACACTGCTAAAAAAACAAACAATAGAAACCATCATAGAAGTTCTAATGGTTTCCACTAAAAATACCATTACAAATATTACAAACCATCAAGCGTTAACCATTAAAACCATCACCAAATGATTTCAGTAGCAGTGTTGCCAAATTTGCGGCTTTACCGCAGAATTGGGCTACTTGTAAACTGCTGCATGCTGATTTTACACCTCGAGTTTAAAGGTTTGACATATAATTGTAATTCACTGGAATGCATGTATTAAAATATTATGCAGTGAAAGCTTCCTTTTCATGTTTAATTGATTAGAAACATAATCTAATCATCTATGGTCTTTGCCCTCATGAGTATAAAAAAGACTTCTAGCAAAACGGAAGTTACACACATAGCACAGTATACATGATTCTAACTCTAGTATGAGGGTTCTAGGCCATTTTTAAAAAAAATACGTGACATTCTTCCTTTGATTCAGGTTTTGTGTTTTCCATTTGTGTATGTCACAGCTTAGGCTATGTGGATAGCATCTGTGGCACACTGACAGTTTTAACCATAGACTAAAAAAAAATATGGACGACGCACCGTCACTCTCTTCCATTGTAGAGAAGTGAAGCTGTCAATGTCCAAATATGGCGCTGACATCTTGGAACCCGAGTCTGCACAGTAGTGAACTCAGAGCCCGAGTCTGCACAGTAGTGAACTCAGAGCCCGAGTCTGCACAGTAGTGAGCGTGAAGTGGAGCCGCAGTATCAAGGCCCCGCCCACACTCACGCAGAATCGGTTAGTACAGTTTACTGCAGAACAACTCATTATGTCATTGTGAAAACAGTTATGGAAATGTAGAAATAAAGTTGAAGCTCCAATCTCCTCCCGAAAATCCTGAAAAAATAGCCTCAGTGACTACTTCGCTCAGAGAAGCTGTCAATCATGATGTCAGCTTTGTATTCTAATCACCCTGTGTTTATTTTGCAAAAATTATGAGCCTACTGAACTCTCCCCGCAGGAATTACATTGGTATGGCATAACTAAACTTTCAGCTATAAGTTCCACCTCTAAAGTACTATATTAAGTACTATTCTTGTACTAAACCTCACATATTCTGCTTTTAAATGCTCAGGACTGCAGTTGAAATTATTGTTACAGATGCTGTCCCCAAACCTTAGGTTAAAGATAAGCTAGAATATGTGTTACATGAAACAAACCTATTGCAAAGCTTCTTAAATGCTTCTTGTTTACTTTCTAACTTTCAGAAACATGCAAGGCGTGTTTATGAAATTCTGCGTCTCAGAAACACAGACATGAGCGATGAAGAGAAAGCCAGAGAATTTCGCTTGGAGGTGAAAAAAAGACTCTATGGACCCTACAGAGTAAGTGTGCTTGTTTGTTTTATCTGCTCATGTCGGCTGTAGGTCCCTCTGTCTCTGTCTATGCTGATGGACTGCTTTTAAAAAGCAGAATGACTGCAATCTGACTTAGTACACAAAGTACATTACCTATTAGGCGTAACTGCTACAACTCCCATGCAATGATTAGTCAGTCATAAAGTGCAGATAATGGAGCCTGAACTTCATGTACTGAACGTGGATTTCAAGAAACAACAAAACAAGTGAAGTCTTGCCAAAACAAACCCCGACTGCGACTGCCAAGATTGGCCTGCTTGTGTAACGTTCTCCAAACCGCACAGCTCAAACTACAACATGTGAAATGAAGCATTTCTTGACTTCAAAGAGAGCTGCACATTTCTAGACCAGTTTATATTAGTGTGCTGTGTAAAAATGAACAGAAACAAAACTCTTTCAGTGCTGCCGTTCTGATATTCTGCAGTCTTTGTCTGGTGTAATTTATTCATTGAGTGGTGTGAATAGTTTGCGCCGTTTCCTGTGTGATCCTCTCACGCGGTGTTAAGAGCGAGAGGGACCCGAGGCCTCAGTCTGGGTTTGTTTGAGGGTATAATGGCTCACACCGGGCGGCAGCCGCAGTCTCCACATCCACACCACGAGCTCCATTCACAACAAGTGTCATTATTACAGATTTGCATCTGATTTAAGCGAAGCCATTTAGCAGGGAGAATGCAGCACCCAGTCACCTGCACACGGACTCTCTCTCTAATCCGCTCTCTCTGCATGAAGACACGCTGCAGTTGTGTATCTCAGGATTGGAGCTGTGCCTCTGAGCATCAGTGCAATATCACTAAATTCTTTTGACCCCAGTAGTTATCTTTCTGCAGCCTTTGTATGTTATAGTTATAATTTGGAGCAGTTTGACGCAGTATTTTAATGTCTTAAGTAGTTATCTTTAAGCCCACACAACCTCTGTGCAATTTTATTGCATTTTTCTGCACTGATTATGGGAGAGAAAAAAATCGATGCATTATCAAATTGGCCAAAATATTTAAAGAAATGCACTAACATTCAAATGTTAGGGTTAGTACGATTTTTTTTTTTCTTCAATACTAATTCAGAAAGGATGCATTCAATTGATCAAAAGTGACAGTAAACACATTTATAATTTTACAAAAGATTTCTATTTCAAATAAATGCTGTTCTTTTGTACTTAAAGAAGAAAAAAATCAGTTTTCACATCTGTTTTCATCTGATAACAATAAGAAAAATTTGATTATGTAGTTGAAAAAGATAATTGCGTTTCAAATATCATTCCTCATTTTTGTTCTAAGTTATTATTTCTTTCTTCTGTGGAACACAAAAGGAAATATTTTCACCCTAAAAATAAGTACATTATGCAACCACAAATGAGATTTCAGGAGCAGTATTTTCAGTGAATATAAATAAAAATTTTGTCCTGATTCTCATGCAAAACTCATCTTCAGGAGTCTTGGAATACAGTATATGACATTCTTTTATGGTGTTTTTTTGGAGCTTAACATGTTCTAGTTACTGTGTGTATTCAGTGTATGAAAAAGAGCAAAATGAACATTCTTCTGAATTTTTTTTTTTTTTGTGTGTGTGTTCCAGAGTAGAAGGAATGTCAGACAGTTTGGAACTTTCCAATTCTCAGGAGGTTTTTGCAAAATTCTGTGACTAAAGATTCCGTGCAGTGGTCTTTATCTTTTCATCTTGCCTAAATTGTAACTCGATTAGCTGTTTCTTTTCGCTGCATGTGTCTTGATTCTTCTTGGAGATTGTGGAGATATTAGTTGATATGTTGCAGATAATGTAAGTTGATATGAAATGTGCTTTGGTGCTGAAGCTCCAGCAGTGGTAATCTGTTGGATCAGAACCGCTCTCATCATGACACTGTCCAGGACAGAAACTCTGACAGCAGTATAACCGCACAAACACCAGACAAAAAGACAGAGCCAAAGAAAGAGTGAAAAACATGAGGCTGGGAAGGAAATAGATCAGGATCTGCAAACCATATGCCTCTCTCTCTCTTCTGGAGGTCTCTTTACTTTGAATGTGTTGCAGATTTTCCTGTTCTCACAACATCTTGTCTGTGCGTGTATGCAGGTAGAGATTTATGGGGTTACTCACTAATAATTAACTTTTCAGTACACACTTACCTGAATTTTTTAGGTCTAACAACAAAAATTGTTTGATTTAATATTAATGATATAAGTTGGATTGACACTGCAAGACCCAATGCACAATATTTTATATCCAATATCTAATCCAATATTTTGCCTGTTTAAATTCACTTTAGATGTTAATCTCTCATCAACAACGAGATAGTCACACTCATTGTGTAGCCCGCATGCACATACACATTGTGTTTGAAGGCAGACGCCTGTGCATCAAACAGCACTCATACGAAGTCGGCATACTTACTAATACTGTACCAATGTTGTAGTTTACAGCAGTGACAAGCACAGTCTATAACCAAACTCACACCTATACATTTTCTGGACTCACAACCATGAAACCCCTGCTGTGTAAACGGAACCGGACAACTAGTTTTCTGTAAAGTTTGGTAACTTACAAAGACGTGGATATAATCTACAGTATCTCACAAAAGTGAGTACACCCCTCACATTTCAGCAACCATTTTATGTTCTCAAGGGACAATACTATAGAAATGAAAATTGGATATACTTTAGAGTAGACAATGTGCAGCTTGTATAGCAGTATAGATTTACTGTCCTCTGAAAATAACTCAACATACAGCCATTATTGTCTAAATAACTGGCAACAAAAGTAAGTACACCCTAAGTGAACATGTCAAAACTGTGTCCAAAGTGTCAATATTTTGTGTGAGCACCATTGTTATCTAGCACTGCCTTAATCCTCCTGGGCATGGAATTCACCAGAGCTGCACAGGTTGTTGCTGGGATCCTCTTCCACTTCTCCATAAAGACATCACGGAGCTGCTGGATGTTAGACACATGGCGCTTCTCCACCTTCCGCTTGAGGATGTCCCACAGGTGCTCAATAGGGTTCAGGTCTGGAGACATACTTGGCCACTCCATCACCTTCACCTTCAGCTTCCTCAGCAAGGCAGTTGTCATCTTGGCGGTGTGTTTGGGGTCATTATCATGCCGTTCAGCCCAGTTTCTGAAGGGATGGCATCATGTTCTGCTTCAGAATGTCACAGTACATGTTGGAATCCATGTTTCCCTCAATAAAGCAGAGCTCCCCAGTACCAGCAGCACTCATGCAGCCCCAGACCATGATGCTACCACCACCATGCTTGACTGTAGCCAAGACATAATTTTCTTGGTACTCCTCACCAGGGCGTCGTCACACATGCTGGACACCATCTGAGTCAAACAAGTTTATCTTAGTTTATCAGACCACAGGACATGTTTCCAATAATTCATGCTCTTGGAAAGGTTGTCTTCAGCAAACTGTTTGCGGGCTTTCTTGTGAGCCAGCTTCAGAAGAGGCTTCCTTCTGGGACGACGTCCATGCAAACAGACTTGTTGCAGTGTGCGGCGTATGGTCCGAGCACTGACAAGCTGACCTTCCGCTTCTGCAACCTCTAAAGCAAGGCTGGCAGCACTCATGCATCTTTTTTGAAGCCAGCTTCTGCACCTGTTGCACAGCACAAGGTCTCAACTTCTTTGATTCAACTTCTTTGGCCTGTTCTGAGTGGAAAACCTCTCTCTATGACCCTGGCCACTGTACTGTAACTCAGTTTCTTGGTGTTACCGATATTCTTATAGCCTAGGCCATCTTTGTGGAGAGCAACAATTCTAATTCTCAAATCCTCAGAGAGTTCTTTGCCATGAGGTGCCATGTTGAACATCCAGTGATCTGTATGAGAGAATTGTACTCAAAGCACCAAATTTTAACTGCTCTAATACAAGATCCACACATTTATATGGTCCTGTCAAGCAGACAAAAACATGAACATGATGAATAGGACATGTGGCTTTGCATGGTTAAACAACATACAGCTGTCATCACTTAGGGTGTACTCACTTTTGTTGACAGCTATTTAGGCAATAATGGCTGTATGTTAAGTTATTTTCAGAGGACAGTAAATCTATACTGCTCTACAAGCAGCACATTGACTACTCTAAAATATATCCAAGTTTCATTTCTATAGTATTGTCCCTTGAGATGATAAACTAAAATGGTTGCTGAAATGTGAAGGGTGTACTCACTTTTGTGAGATACTGTAGCTATTTTAGCACTAACAATGTTTTCACCCAAAGTTGCAAATTAATCTTATGTGCAAAATTGGAATATCGCATAAAACATTTCTGAGTAAAGCACCGTTTCCATTCCAATGTGTTCAAGATAACAAAATTGTCACTTCCTAGGAAATTGGCACAAAATATCTAATAAATATGAAAGTTGCTGAAATCTGGGCCACTGTAGCGCTCTTATCCTACATCAGGGGTCGGCAACCTATGGCACGTGGAGGGGTAATCGCTGGCGCGTGAGCAAAAGCGAGAGAGGTGTATGTACTTCATTCAGATAAAGTACTACCTCGTACCTGCATACAGAATTACATTTTGAGGTAATCATTTCTCATAGTAACGCAGCTAGTTTTATTAAATTTGGAGTTAAAAAGTGTGATAATTAAACTGCGGAAGTCAATGAAAGTGCGCAGCTCTGATAAAACATTAGCGCGACCACTGCGCAACTCGCACACAAGTTACTGACTGACAGCTTACAGCTTGTTCCACTGTACAAAGTCAAACCAAAAATTATTCAGACACTAGATATAATTTTTTATGTTTTTACTAGTGGGTGCAGGACACTATAGTTTATTTATGTAAGTGAGGATAGCAAAATAAAGTAAACTGTGACATATTATACCCAAAAATTCTTCATACAGTGGACTACCAGTACAATGTATAAAAATTTGGGACCAAAAATTCTTCAGACACTTTGACCTGACCATGTTTTGCTTAAGTGTTATCTGACATAATTAAGATTAATGTTTTCTGACACAGTTTTTCTTCTTTCTAACTTCTTTCTTCGTTCTTGTCATATTTTATTACCATTTTTTAAACTATAGTGAATAAACTGTAATAATGAGTAAAATGTTCAAGGTGTCTGAATAAATTTTGGTTTGACTGTAGTCAATGCTATACATTTCTGAGATATTCAACCAAGTATATTGGTAAACATTCCACACACATCAAAATGACTGTGATGCATGTTGAAACTCTGCATACCTGGTCACTTCATGTGTTTTCTCTGATCGGATAGCTATCCAATCATGAAAAGATCGAAAGAAAGGGCATTTTTTCGCATTCCAGATGAAAGTGGACAAAATGCATCTGTTTGTTGAAGCCACAAATGTAAATTTTACTCCTCTTGAAATGGTAAAAACTGAACATGCGAGAGCGTGTTATAACTGCTTCTGGTACCCAGATATGACAGCGCTACTGCAGCAAGCATCACCGCAGAGGAGTAGCATCTCTTCAGCAAGCCGACGTGCAAACTGCCGCAAATGAAACTGAAAGTTCAGCGTCACATCCTGAAGCTTGACACACAGTCTTCTTCATTAAAAGTAGTGACACTAAATTATCCTACCAGTGCTGATGCTGCTCTCTCTCCAATTGTAGTCTTTGATCTTGAAATTGGCTGATGATGTGTGGGGTGTAGCACAGTAATTAACTCAGAAACTTAAAATGGCACTTCATGACAAAAAGGTTGCCGACCCCTGTCCTACATCATAAATGACTTGCGTCTCAGAGCGTGTAACAAAACGCAATAAACACTGACATGTTACCTTGGATTCGGATGCCTGGTGTTAGGGAACACAGTCATGTGAGAAGCTTCTGGGAGGGAGTTAAACCAAATCATTCTGATGACAGACTTTGGCTCAGGCATTTCAGAATAACTAAAAAAAACATTTGAGATGCTAGCGAGGTATGATAAGGGAAGGAGGCGGGAACCGGCGAATGTTCAAACACTTCAATGATCATAAAATAAACACAAAACGAAAGTAAAAGCGTCAGCCCCTCATGGACAACAGCTGCACACACATTAACAAAACATAACGTAAATCCAGGCCTGGTCCTCTCTCGTCCTTCACTGTCGTCGCTCCTCCTTTTATGCTTCCGAAGCTCCTCTGTGAGATACGAGACTGGTGGGGCACGCGGGTGACGCTCATTATCAATCACGCCACCGGCCTCACGCCATTCTCACGGCCCTCAGCCTTGTCCTGCTTGCCACATACCCCCATCGCCCCTCGCAGGCCGGGGGTACCGACGAGACTGCGCTCTACTCACGCTGGCTGCAGCACCTGGGGGTAAGGACAGACGAGGCGAGAGAAAAGGAGATGGAAGTATGAGGAGTGACAGAAATTAGAGAGGGGAGAGAGGGGAAAAAAAAAAAAAAAATCTTGGTCCGGTTCCCAAAACGCGCTGCCATCCAGTCCTCCACCAGCTGGGAGAACTCCTCCGTGATGCCTGGCGGTGGCACTGGATAGCCCTTGGTGTACGGCTCGACACTCCTCCACCGCCTGGTGGACTGTGACTGGTTCGGGCAGCCGGCAGGAGTCCCCTGTTCCCTGCTCCTCCGCTTCATGGTGAACGGCAACAGGCTTCGGCCTCAGGCAAACGGTGGCAAATCCTCCGCTCCCTCACGGACAACAGCCACCCCTGTACAACCCTGACGGCCGGCAACAAGTTCGTACGTCCCCCTGGCAACTCACTCCAGCCGATGGATTCCCCACAGCGGAGAGGGCTCTTTGACAGAGCGTTCCTCCTTCCTTCCTGGGCTTTGGCACCAATGTAGAAAGGTATGTTGTTAAGGGAAGGAGGAGGTGGGAACCGGTGAATGTTCAAACAGTTTAATGTTCATAAAATAAAATAAAAAAAAAAAAACAAAAAAAAGTAAAAGCGGCAGCCCCTCACTGACAACTGCTGTACACACATAAACAATCACATGTAAATCCAGGCCTGGTCCTCTCTCATCCTTCACTGTCGGTGCTCCTTTTGTGCTTCCGAAGCTCCTCTGTGAGATAGAAGACCGGTCTGGCGAGCAGGTGACGCTCATTATCACTCACACCACTGCCCTCGCTCCATTCTCTTGGCCCTCGTTCTCGTCCTGCTTGCCATAGTCCAGTTATCCAATCACATCCTCTGTTGAGGCAAAGTCACGTGAGTTTTTTTTGCACATTGAGGGATTTATTCAGTAAATGTGTTTCCATCATATTTTATGTATGTCAAAGAATTATTATTAATGCTGTTGGGCTCAAGTTTTTTATGCACATTTTTAGAATTTATGCACATCTTGATGTTTCCATCCAGTGTTTTTTTTTTTAATGTGATATCCCAAAATTTGCATAAAAACAGGTGGATGGAAACATGGCTACTGTATTCCTCCCTTGAGTTTTTGTGGTGTGCGTACAACTCAAATGCTCTG
This sequence comes from Ctenopharyngodon idella, assembly GCF_019924925.1. Lineage (NCBI taxonomy): Eukaryota > Metazoa > Chordata > Actinopteri > Cypriniformes > Xenocyprididae > Ctenopharyngodon > Ctenopharyngodon idella. The sequence continues at coordinate 32,225,233 of NC_067228.1, read as the reverse complement.
CAAATACCTGCTTAAGTTTTAAAGTTGCTGTCTTTTAATTTGATGGATGAACTTGCGCCTCGACTTTTGTCATTTCAAATGTAATGTACAGTTTTAGACTTTTTCATCTTTGATATTACTTTAGTTACTGTCACTATGGTTACAGTTCATGTCTCATGTTCATACAGACAGTATTCAAGAGCTAAAAAGTCACATCATGAATAGTCTTGACCGATCATTGTTTACATTATCAGTCTTTGGTGTCACTTGATTACTCACGTACAGCCCAGTTAAATAGTTATATGCTGTGTTATATAGCTAGTGTTATGTTGCAATGCTTAGTATTTGCAAGAACCCAATAAATTCATTTAACATCTTAACTTCAGGTATTTAAAACAAGTTGGAGATTATCCTAACTTTAAGAAATTATTTACAATGATTTTAAGAACGTTCTTTTCAGGAATTCAAATTCTACTTAAGTTTGGTCTTTAGAACTCTCTTAAAGGGTTAGTTCACCCAAAAATGTCTTTTCTGTCATTAAGTACTCACCCTCATGTCGTTCCAAACCCGTAAGACCTTCGTTCATCTTCAGAACACAAATTAAGATATTTTTGATGAAATCCGAGAGCTCTGACCCCTCCATAGACAGCAATTTAATTACTACTTTCAAGGCCCAGAAAGGTAGTAAAGACATCATTAAAATAGTCCATATGACTACAGTGGTTCAACCTTAATTTTATGAAGCGACGAGAATACTTTTTGTGCACAAAAACAAAAAAAAAAAAAAAGACTTTATTCAACAATATCTTCTCTTCTGTGTCATTCTCACATGTTGTTTACATCCAGCGCTTCCAGGTTCTACATAAAAACGCTGACTCATTATTGCTCCTGCGTCAGCATCACATACATGCGTCGTGCTGCTCACGTGATCAGCTTTGGCCAGTACCGAGCCGGCGTTCTGACGTCAAAGTAAAAATTATCTTAATCTTCATCAAAAATATCTTCATTTGTGTTCCGAAGATGAAAGAAGGTCTTACGGGTTTGGAACGACATGAGGGTGTGTAATTTTCATTATTGGGTGAACTAACCCTGTATGTACAAAGATAAGCATTGTTTAGAAATGTTCTTGGGAATACCAAATATTCTTAAGTTTGAAAATAAGAAAAAAATAGAAGAATTAAAAAGAATGTTATTCTTGAGAGTGTTTTGTGGAAAGTTTGACATCCTTAGCAGGGACACGTGACATCCACACACTGTCTGCACTGCTTTAACGCTTACTAAAGGAATTACACAATAGAGTTGTTCAGTCGTGATATCAGTTTGTAGGCCAACCCGGGAGGCTAATTCACCATGGCTTCTCTCTGGAATTACCCATGGGTTTTCAATCGTGCTTTTTTGATTCATGAGAAAAATGAGGTTCTGTGGTAACATCACTGTTTGTTTCATGTAACATAAATTACACAATCATACCTCAAATGTTAATTTTGAAGCTGCTATGTTTTTTTTAATGTAAGTTGCTGTATAAGGACTACAGTGTTTGTCTGATTTGTCAATCACGTAACTCCTTGTGGAAGTCGTCCTTCTCTTAGCAACTTACGTTTTATAAAAAACAAAGTAGATTTACAGGGAAATCAACTGACGAATGGCTTGCTTATAGTTGTTACTGCGAATTAAGCTGTGATAGTAGGAAGTATTTTAACATCAGAAAAAATAAATGCAGAAAAAATGAAAGGTCCTGGTTCTTGAAATCCTGTGTGGTGCGACTGTTTAGCGAATGCTTTTGTATGCGAATGCTAAATCTATATACGTTTTGTGTGTGCGCTTTCTTCTGAATTCATGTTTTGTGTGTCTTGGTTCAGTGCCAAAGCCTCTCAACAACCTTACAGACTCAATTTCTGTTCACAGCTCTTTTATTTCTTCCTTCTTTCTCCCTTTGTTTTTATACATGAAGTTTAGCTGTGATGTAATCACATTTGCCCTGGGGTTTCTATTCAATGGCAGTTTTTGGATGGGATCGGGTTAGCTGGTTTGTGTCTTATTTTCTCCTGCGCTGTACTGACACCTGTGTATTTTCTCCCAACGCTTTTGCCATGTGTGTAGAAAAACCAGCGTGAGCTGTCTAAGATGCAGAAATGTTTGAGGCCGGAGGAGTTGGCGTCCCACATCAGCCAGATGGACACAAGACTTCAACACGAGGAACTGGAGAAAAGCTACCAGGACGTGCTGGCGGATTATCGGCGAGTCCTGGAACGACTGGCTCAGGCTTGAGCACGAGGAGACTTCTGCATCGTTCTGGAAAGACTGGCCGAGACACACACACACACACACACACACACACACACACACACACACACACACACACACACACACACACACACACACACTGTTCTATTGCATTGTACCCAGTGTTTATAAGGGATTAAATATGAAACATCTGCATTTGTTACTTGTGTGATAGACAGATGATGGGCAGTTTTTCACATAATGAGAGATGAGTGCATTGGTCTACTGTGGAGAAGAAGATTTTTGAGTTGTTTTTTCCATCAAATATTTTCCGTAATGTAAAAAAATGTAGATTTTGAAGCACTTCCTTAAAGAACAAATAAAATGTTTTGTATATTGCTCAAATGTATGATTTGCCATCTCTTTGGTGATGTCTAAAATAAAAAGATCTTCATTTTACTTAACAATGTTTGATATATTATGTAAAACTTGCATAGTACAGTATGTGTTTGAAGTATGCGACAGTTCAAAATTTAAAAATATTTTTTTTAGCAAAGATGCATTAAATTGATCAAATGTGACAGGCTTAATTTGTTACAAAAAAAAAAAACTCTTGAGCTTTCTATTAATTGCAGAATCCTTAAAAAAAATAGTATCATGGAAAATAGCACAACAGTTTACAATATTGATAATCAGAAATGTTTCTTGAGCAATGAATCATATTAGAATGATTTCTGAAGGATCACGTGAAACAAGACTGGAGTAATGATGCTGAAAATTCAGCTTTGATCACTGGAATAAATTCAATTTTAAAATACATTCAAATAGTAAACAGTTATTTTAAAAAAAATTTTTGTGTGTGTATATTTTTAATCAAATAAATGCAGCCTTGGTGAGCATAAAGGCAGGAACACACCAAGCCGACGGTCGGCTGTCTAAGTTTTCTCAATGTGTTCCACACCGTCGGCTGAAGTTGGTCCTCGTTGGCTTTTTTTCGGCTAAATCGACGTGGAATCGACGTTGGAGCTCATCAGTCTGTCGGGCCATCTGATCATTCTGATTGGCCGTTCAGCTACTGTCACCTGCTGGTACAGAAAGGCATTTCATCTTACGCAGGCGCAGAACGGATGTGCTACTTGGCCGTCGGCTGTCGAGCGTCGGTTTGGTGTGTCAGGGCAACTTTGGACCCAGCCGCTGCCGACGTGAGCCAACCCCACAGTCTGCTTTCGTCGCCACTAGTTTGTCAGCGTCGGCTTGGTGTGTTCCTGCCTTTTGAGACTTTTAAGAACATTAAAAAATATTACCGATCACAAACTTTTGAACGAGTGTATGTTTGAGCACACTGAATATGTTTCTCATAACCTTAAAGGGGTCATATAATGCCACTTTTTCCAAGATGTAAAATAAGTCTCTGATGTCCCCAGAGTGTGTATGTGAAGTTTTAGCTCAAAATACCCCACAGATCATTTTTATAGCATGTTAAATTTGTCACTTATTGAGTGTGAGCAAAAACGCTGTTTTTGTGTCCCTTTAAATGCAAATGAGCTGCTGCTCCCAAGAAGAGGGTGGAGTTTCAAGAGCTCATGTTAGCAGCTCCGATTACCTCATGCAGACTCACTGAAAATGTCAGAAACTTTTCAGCCTTTTATGTTCAAACCGGAGTCAGACAATGATGGAGAGACTCCAGAAGAAGTGACAACATGTAGAAACGTCCTGTTGCATTACAGGACGTTTCTGAATGGTTAGTTGATGAATTTATGTAGCTGATGTAGAGTTAACTATCTTAAAGTCATACATTAGCATAATCTGTCATGATAATCTATAAATCGCTCATTTGGGAACTGTTGTAAGATGCCTACAGAGCCAGAGAATATATGGCAGATAAATATAAAAAAATATAAATGAATTTCTTTACAAAACTAAAGTGCTACTTCATTAATGAATTAATCTATTATTTTAAATGGGTTAGCTGGAACAGATAGTGGAGGAGAAGCACCGTAATTCGTGCACAATATTATTTGAATCAAAGGAATAAATTACATTTTAAAATATATTAACATTTTAACATTAATATTTCACAATATTACTGTTTTTACTGTATTTTTAATCAAACAGCTTTGTGAGCATAAAAGACTTTCAAAAACTGTAATGTAATGTACTTTAATATTTGGAGAGTTGACATGAAGTTAAATATTTTAGTTGAGATTTTTTTTTTTTTTTTTAATTGACCTGGACATGAAATATCTCCAAAAGAACTGATACTGAATCAAATTGAATCAAGATTCGAATTGAATAAAGAGCTTGTAAACTGGAATCTAATCGAACTCTGTCAATACCCAGAACTATTAAAAAAAGTTCTGGAACTTAAACAATACAGATAAACAGTGGCGTGTTATACTACATATACTAGCAATTTTGGAATAGCCTACTTCTTGATGAATCACATTAGAGGATTAGAATTAACTACTGTATAAAAAAAAATATCCCTATAAATGTGATTTGTTTACTTTACATTTTGAATTCAAATGATCTTATTTAAGACTACTTAATTTGTGAACTGTAAACCTCATGGCCAAATGATGATTTCCTGGGTTGAGGTAAACCTGAGTGTCTGCAGCTCCACATGATGTTAAGACAGTCACTGACGTACGAGCTGAGATCTGAAGATTAGCCTGTGATACACTAAGAAGAGTTAGAGCTGGCATTACTGCACAATGATACAGAATTTAAACCTCTGATCATTCACTCATTTCGAGTCAAATCAATTTACAAGCAGAAACGTGCTGTAAAATTTGCTCCCTCCCTTTTGCAGCTAATGCATCTTCTGATTGCATTTAGCATTGAGTGCTTCGCTAATGACTGTGTTACGCTGAAACCCTTCCTGTCCTCACGCCGACCACTCATGCTGATTCCATGGATGAATTACCATCTCTTCCCTTTTACTCAATGCAGTTAAAAAATTAAGGTCTGGAGGTTAATTTTCATTTGTCATCCTCTCCAAATGTGAGAAGTTGAGCCCAGAACTCTTGACCATGTCAGATATTAATTGTATCCTCTCATGTTCCTCTGGCTCCTGAGTTCATATCAAGGCCTCTCGTCTAAATCCAAATAGAGGAGAATAATTAATGTGGCTGGAGTATCTGGAGTGTTAAAGAGGATTTCCACTGAAGATCTTGACAGTAGATATTTATGGTGGAACTCATGATGCTTTGGGATTTTGTGAAAGATTCAACCCAGATAACTGCTAACATTTGAGGAGCTTGAAGTCTTCTGAAGATATTTGTTTTGTGCTTTTCAGCTGGTGACCAGATTAAATAACAAATAAAAATGATCTAATTGACCACAATATTTGGGCGTTTTTGCAGCAGAATTTTGTGGGCAGATAAGGTCTATTGTCAATAGTGTAGCAATGAATGAAGCACAGCTCACACAGAAGTCGCTTCCAAACAAAGTAGCTTTCTGTTTGTCAGCAGCCGAATTTTTTGCCTTCACGAATTCCTGATTGTACGGAGCCCCTAAAAGGATATGGTGATGGAAAAAATATGAGATGGAAGGAAAAATAACAAGTCAATGCTTGCAAATGCTTTGCGTTCGCCTGAGAAACTTTGCATTCCCTTGCAAAAATTTGTGCATTCGCTCGCAAAACTCTTGTGTTCTCTGCGAGTGAATGCAAAGTTTCTTGGGGGAAGCATTTTGCGAGCGAACGCAAAAGCATTGCCAAATTTTCCTACCATCTCATACTTTTCTTTCTTCACCATGTCCTTTTAGGGGCGCCTTACAAATACATGCACGAAGCACCACGCAGAAGTCTCTCGCTAGGACACACGTTTTGCAAGAGAACGCAACAGGATTTGCGAGAGAACGCAAATATCTTTGCAAGATAACGCAAAAGTTTGCGAGAAAATGCAAATATCTTTGCGAAAGAACATAAATGTGAGCAAACACAAAGTTTCTCGGGGGAATGCAAACGTTTTGAGAGAGAACACAAAAGCTATTTTTCTCCCATCCCATATTTTTTCCACCACCATGTCCCTTTAGTGGCTCCGTACGATTGTACAAATTCCTAGTGAAATGACTGGTTTTCGCCAGCCAGAAACTGCATTGTTGATCTGCCCTTGTAAACCAGTTAAGACCATCTTGGACTTTAAACTGGTCCAAGCTGATCTAAGCAGGTTTTTGTTTAGGAATGTATCTTGGATCCACAGCAATTTCTTTCTTGCTCTTATGTACTTGATACTTATAATTTAACCCACAGATATTTATTTCCACTAGTCTGCTTGTCATATTTCAAGTGTGTGTTGTAAAATACACCACTAGAGTTCTTAGATTAGTACACAGTCCGTCACGCTCACAGGTGAAATGTCTTAAAGCTGCTGATGGTCTATGTATGTGTGTTTTGGGGAAAATAACTGTGTTCTTGGAGGCATCACTCTGAGAGCTGTGTAAACCGTAATATGTGCTTGTATTGCAGGGTTTCCCCGACTTCAGTCACTCAAACCGCTGAGCCCCTGAGAACCGAACACAGACATCAGAGTTAACGCGCACTGCAACAGAGCCTTTTGTGTTTTATTGTAGAGGATCCATCATCATCACCGTCAGAATGGCTGTCAGTCAGTGATCTGAGTTCAGTGCTGGGTGTAGGAAAGGTTAGATTACAGGAATCTTACTGTCTGCACCTCTTTTTTGAGATTAGCAGGGTTTAGCTTTCCTGATCCCTGCTTCCATGAACTGAGACGGATATAAATGCTTTCATAAGTTTGATTGTAAACATTCATAGTGAGGATCATGCTGTAAAGTTTTTTATTCGATTTTTAGTTCCGCGAAGAACCTTTAACGTCCATCCAACATCCAAACTTTCCATTGCACAAAAGGTTCTTTCTAGTGGAAATATATATATATAAACACTGCTCAAAAAAAATTAAAGGAACACTTTTTAATCAGAGAATAGCATCAAGTCAGTTAAACTCCTGGGATATTGATCTGGTCAGTTGAGTAGCAGAGGGGGTTGTTAATAAGTTTCAGCTGCTTTGGTGTTAATGAAATTAACAACAGGTGCACTAGATGGGCAACAATGAGACGACCCCCAAAACAGGAATGCTTTTACAGGTGGAGGCCACTGACATTTTTTTCCCTACTCATCTTTTCTGACTGTTTTTCACTAGTTTTGCATTTGGCTAGGGTCAGTGTCACTACTGGTAGCATGAGGCCATACCTGGACCCTACAGAGGTTGCACAGGCTGTCCTACTCCTCCAGGATGGCACATCAATACGTGCCATTGCCAGAAGGTCCCCTAGTACAGTCTCAAGAGCATGGAGGAGATTCCAGGAGACAGGCAGTTACTCTAGGAGAGCGGGACAGGGCCGTAGAAGGTCCTTAGCCCATCAGCAGGACCGGTATCTGCTCCTTTGTGCAAGGAGGAACAGGATGAGCACTGCCAGAGCCCTACAAAATGACCTCCACCAGGCCACTGGTGTGAATGTCTCTGACCAAACCATCAGAAACAGACTTCATGAGGGTGGCCTGAGGGCCTGACGTCCTCTAGTGGGCCCTGTGCTCACTGCCCGGCACTGTGGAGCTCAATTGGCATTTGCCATTGAACACCAGAATTGGCAGGTCCGCCAATGGTGCCCTGTGCTTTTCACAGATGAGAGCAGGTTCACCCTGAGCACGTGTGACAGACGTGAAAGGGTCTGGAGAAGCCATGGAGAATGTTATGCTGCCTGTAACATCATTCAGCATGACCGATTTGTTGGTGGGTCAGTGATGGCCTCGGGAGGCATATCCATGGAGGGACGCACATGCTAGACAATGGCACCTTAACTGCCATTAGGTATCGACATTATGTTTTGGTCCATCCGACGCCGCCAGGTTGCACCTCAGACTGTCTAGGAGCTCAGTGATGCCCTGTCCAGATCTGGGAGGAAATACCCCAGGACACTCTCCGTCGTCTCATTAGGAGCATGCCTAGACGTTGTCAGGCATGCATACAAGCACATAGGGGCCATACAAACTACTATTTTCAGTTGCTGCAATGAAATTTCAGCAAAATGGACTAGCCTGCTGCATCATTTTTTCATTTTGATTTTCGGCCTGTCTTTGAATTCAGTCGTCTGTAGGTTGATCATTTTCATTTCCATTAAACGATGTGGCATCCTTTCGTTCCTAACACATTACCCAGTCTATATCAGTATAGATATCCAGCATGATATTTTTCCCCATTGAGATCTGATGTGTTTTCAAAGTGTTCCCTTTATTTTTTTGAGCAGTGTATAATTTTGATATATATTTAAATGTTCTTTACACTAAGAAAAACATTGCTATTTTAAGAACTGTTCACTGAAAGGTTCTTTGGGGAACCAAAATGGCATTGCTGTATAAAAAAAGAAAAAGCTTTTTGATATTTTACTTTAAGAGCATGAGCTAGATGTCTGTTATGAGAAGTATGAAGTGAGAAGAAGTCAGAAGTTTCTGTCCATTGAAAATCTGTTTGCCCAAAACTTTGACATCATAAAGAAATCGTAGAAGTACTCCAAGCAGTTTAATCCAATTTTTTTGGAGAGATATGATTGCTTTATATATTATGGAGCTATGCTTTTATGCACATTTATACAACAGCTCTTTCTGGTTCTTGAATCTGATTGGCTGAGAGTCGTGTAATATTCTAGTGATAACAGCACTCCTACCTTTTCACCGTTTGTATCACTCCGCTTGAAGCGACTGTCATGGCTGCCGAGATAAACCTGAGAAATGGGCAATCTTTGGTCTTATTAATCTATTACTTGTTCCTGAGCAAATTGAATTCATTAGATCCATTAGATGGTGGAAAACTTTACGACGAATGAGTCGGTCACAAGAGACTTTTAAATTGAAATGGACTTTTGTAAACAAAAGACATTGTTTTAGCGCTGTTATAGAAAATACCCTTAACTGTAAAATGGAATTTAAATATCACACTCAAAACCATAGGATATATCAGCACTGTATCAGCGTCTGTATCAGCATGCTGTGATTACCTACGGTATTCGGCCTACAGCCGAATCACAGCCGTGCTGTAGCGCACAACTATGAGTGTGATACACCTACATTGAGCCCATACAATATGGTAAATGGAATCTAAAAAACTTGCTTGAGAACAAACCTCATTGGTTATTTTGCATCAAACAAGCACGTTTGAGCTTCTGTGTGCACTGATCAATGTTTATATGTGAAGAAAAGCCTAAATTAAAACTGTTCATCATATAAAGTGATCTCTTCACAAGGCTTGTATTAAATCACTCAATTTATATGGCGTGCTTTTACGATGTCTTCATGAACTTTTTGAAGCATGCAAGTTTTGTGTGAATGGACTTTAATGAAGAGACATAAATCTCTCATGTTTCTTTAAAAATATATTTCTCTGAGTTTGAGCAAATTTTGACAGAATTTTCATTTGTGGGCCAAGGAAATTATTTCAAATTGTTCCTAATATATGCAGTTATTACATGGTTTCAGAAGTATTACACATTGCATGTGCTAGCATGAGATGTTGTGACACAGCTTACCAGCCATGTCATGTACAGAACAATAAAGAAAGTAAACCTAGCTATGATTTTGTGTCATCACACCAGGAAGAGACATGGAGAGGATCCTTACATTCTGTACATAAGGAGTGACCTCCACACCTAGGAATTACAGTGGTGACACACAACCAGAAGTTATTCCACCTAGACAAGTAGTTCTGCTTCCAAATGATGACTTAGACAGCTTAAACGGTTTTAGTGAAGAATTCATGTAAGTGTTTTAAGGAAAAAAAAAAAACTCTAAACACTCTGGAACGCTTGTCTGATAGGCTTTCGTTGTAAAAGTAGCACAATGTTTCCATTTCGTTTATACAAACTGTGTGAATATATATCCGGAATATTCCTGTAGGAAGGTGTTTTGTGCAGTAGAGTTCTGGATACTGTATATGTTGAGTATATTCCACTGACAGCAGTGTTTCCCTCTGTAATTATGATGGACTGGAAGTTTCAATCTGGGTTTTTGGATCTCCAGTTACGCTAGTTGGCACGTCAACTCCGCGCCTCTCGTTACCTGGTGGCGCCTCCGTATCCCTGGCCTGAGACAGCGAGGAGCGGTTGGAACTCATCCCAGTCGTCTGCAGCAGCCTTACAAACCTGATACCTCTCCTTCGGAATCCCAGCGTCTCAGTCCCAGAATTCCCAGGGGGCGGGAGAGACAGACATGCTGTATCCCCCCCTTCCTTATCGTGTTCCCAGACCATTGTTTCCCTGTGCGCCTTCTCATGCCTGAGGGACAGCAGTTCTCCTCAAACTCACTTTTCCAGACCGCTCTCTTTCTGCCTTAATTGAGACCTTCTTTAGATACCCTTTGACATGCTGACAAGCCAAACCCAAACACGGTTAAAGAAACCAGGTTTGACATCTTTTAATTGCGTGTGCCAACAGAAGACTGATTACGGTGGGGGGGATCAGGTGGGCAGGTTGGGCTGTAAACCTGAGCGCTCTGATGTGTTTGTGTGTGTGTAACAGAGCAAGGATCTCTAGGGGCTTGTGGCAAAGCGTCACGCTGTGTAAACACACACAAACACACGCACCTCGCTCTACCTCGTACAGGTGCTTCTCCTGCTTGAGATTCACTTTAGAACCTGACGGTTTTTATTATAGCTAGAATTTCTTGAGTCCATCCTTGAGATTATATATAACCTCATGCAGGATCAATGTCAAAAAGGTCTTTATTGAAGCATTTTAATAGAATTCAGTTATATATCTTTAGATTATTTGTGGTGTTTGCTAAGACAAGCATCCTTATTACTATTGCTCATACTGCCGAAAGTGCACGATAAATAAAGTTATTGTCTCTCAAAGGAAAGAATCGACTCTGAACAGGCTAAACGAGTAATCAGAACTTCCGTGATGGGTACACGTCACTGGGTAACACATTTGCCTAATGGTCGCCTATGTTCTACGTTGTCCGTCCGTGAACAACTTGACCCACCCTCAAACACTGTAGCTTTTTCTTGTCGAAAAGATGCCGTGTCCTACGCTGTGAACATAAATTTGTTTTATTTTCACTTCCGAATGATGAGGCTGCGAAGAATCAGTGGTTAAAATAAATTTTTTCAACGATGCCACAGCAGTACAATCCCAATCTTTTGTTGTGTTCCCATCATTTTACTGACGACTGCTTCTCAGATCTCAGGGAGTTCAACGCGGGATTCGCAACAATGACGCTGCTATCACGTCTTATAACATACCACAAACTAAGTTGACACTAACCAATGAGAAACGTCCTGCTCCATTCATGCTTGCGATTTAGTTTCTGGTTGATCGACTACTTCAGACTTTCATCGTTCTCGAATTGAGAAGGTAAAATCGATGCTTTTCTGTCCATACATTTTATACAATCTCTTGAGAATTGATAAGCCTCCGGAGCTATAATTCAGTTATGGCAATGGGCGTTTTGTTTTTGACATGCACTTTACGCAGTAGACCAATCACAACAGACTGGGCCATCTGACCAAGCAGAGCAGAGCAAGCTCTCGGAAAGGAGGGGTTTAGAGACACTCAATCTTCGAACTGCTTCAAACTAATCATTTAGTGAAGTTCCTAAATGTAATTTCGGGAGGAGTGAATCCATCTAATCTTTCATTTAAGCATATAAGCAGCCACTCACCTTAATCCGGCATCAGCTGTTTTGGCATCCCTCCACTTCCCCAACTCCACCAACATAATTTAGGCACCTTGCTACCAGACTCATCTTCCATGCATATAGTAGTCCCACTGGGGGGTATATCTAAGCTTGAGTTGAAGATGCTTTCTTCAAGCCCCTCCACTGCAGACAGCCAAATACGTTTAACCTTAATAGCTTAAAGATTCTATGGGAAAAAGAACTCGTGAAAGAATCTTTTTTTGTGAAATGAGGTGTATATTTTGAGAAAACTAGTGTTTTTTTAACCTGTAAACCTGTTGTAGGAGACTTGAAAACAATATTAGGAACCTTAAAAAATGGCATAATAAGGGCACTTTAGATTGAAGAAGGGGCTTGAGCCATATTTAGTGGGACTTGATGGTAAGCTGTTTTAAGCAACTCCCTAGAACACCCTAGCAAATGCCTAGCAATGGATGAAAAAACACTCTGAACATCTTAAGACTGGAATACACCACATGACTTTTGCCCAGGTTTTTGCCCCAAATTGCAGTCTGGAGGAGTCGAAGTCATAGCCTGTCTGCAGATTTTAGGCAGTCGACAGATTTCACAGAAAATTGCATAGTATACAAACAACAATCTTCAGCCATCCCCAGTTTTTCTTCGTATCCATTTTGGCTGGTATATGATGCCTAGTATTTCAAAATCTTTTAAGATTTTATAAAAATCATGTAGTATATTCCAGCCTTTAGTAACTCATATTTTATTCAAAGAATACAGAAATGTAGTTATTATACATACACTAGAAAGATAGTTTCTTGTTGGGCGATAACTTGATTCTATGCAACGGTTGTTGATTGGATTTTGAGATGTGGCTGTTGCACTTAAAGTCGCCATGAAATCAAAATTGACAATTCTCATTTTTTTTATGGAATATTGCAGTGTTTATTATAAATGATTTATCCATGCACATACAACTTCCCCTCCCTTTTGCAACAACATCGCTTCTCTTCCCTGATGACGTGTTTACTGGCGTGAGGGCGGGGCAACCCGTCAATCACATGAGATCGCAGCGATACCAACAGACAGTCATCCAATAATTAATTCTGATGGACAAAATCAAGTCACATTTTTCCATTTTTGAGAACCCATTTCACCCAGATATACGCCACAATATAGGGAAGAAAAGACTATCGCAAGTTCCGTTTCATGTTGACTTAAAAAATGAAGTCTGGAATAAGTCACCAAGTATTAAACATGCATAAATGAATCGTTCATAATAAGATCTACAACATGTATTTACAAAATAGATTTTACTTTTTAAAAAAGAATATTTGTTACGAAAGATTTGTTTACAGTGTGGGTATTCCAGAGTCTGTGCTTTTAATCATTTTGAGAAGACTTCACTTGTCATGTAATATCTAATTGTGTAGCTGAGGCAAAGTCAGACAGAATCGGAAGTGTGATTTTGATTCGTTTGGTTTTTACAATTAGCCTAATATGTATCGAAACAGACTGGTGCAGCAGTAAGACTGTAAGAAAGCACTTGTTCGCTGTGCATCTGGTTATAATGATTGACGTTGATTGAACAGTTCCAGTCCTCTGCTTGTTATTTTTTGTCACTCGTGATGTATGTAGGTAGAGCTGAGACCATAAACAGTCCATCTGAATCGTGGCTCGATATCGCTCAGGTCGGCAGCCCTAAAGCCCCTTCCTGCCAGTGCGGCTTAGCAAAACATTTAAACTTTTTTGTCGCACTCGTCTGATGAGCTCATTTGTTACATCGTTTCCCCCACCCCTCGATCCTTCGCTTGTTTAACGTTTTGTTTTTTTAATTGATTCTAACAAATGCTAATGGGCAGATGTCATTAGGCTGAACGAGCCGTGCTGAGTGACCTTCGCTCATGGCGACCGAGGGCTTTTGTTTCTCCTTCACAGAAAGTGAACATGTCACACTTTCTTGGTTCAGACAGTCAGAAAGTGGAAGAGAGAAAGATTTCTATTTGAGCTCCTCAGGAGGGGGCTGTCTCGCTACACACAGCACAATTCAAACAGCCGCACAATGCCTATGTGCTGAAACAAAACCAGTTTCCCTTTAACACCAATTAAGTCGGGAGGGCGATTTTTTTTTTTTAAACTATAAATTCATAGCTAAGATTCACTCACCATGCAGCAAATCTACATTTGCATAATTTTTAAACAAGTGGCTTTCTTTCTGAAAAGAAAAAAGAAACATTTGAAGGAAACTGGAGCTGCTTGGAGAGATTGTTTGTAACTGGCGCAAAGGAATAAATCAGGTCTCGCTGCGGTTCAGAGCGGAGACATTAATCTCTTGAATCTAACGAGCGGCGGGTGCGGAGGACGTCTGCAAACTGCAATTAAAAGAGCTGGAGTCTGTGCGGTAAGATCAGGGGCCAGTTGCATAAACTTAACCACTATGTTAAGACTGTGTCTTAAGAACTAGTTTGACCAACTAGCAGTTAGTTAACAGGTAATCAGGCTTTTCTGATTCACATTAGACCAACCTACCTTTTTATGTGACTGACTTTAGGACCAGTCTTGAAAAAGAAGAAGAAGAAGAAGAAGAAAAAAAAAGACTAACTTTTAAGAATATAAGAGTGTGACCAAACACACACACACACGCACAGATGAGGGGTTGGACAGAAACGGTATGGTCAAATGAAGATGGAAAGATAGAGAGAGATAGAGATAGTATCAGGGCAGGCAGACAGGAAGTCTGTGATGTTCTGAGGTGATGGATCTGTTCTGAGTCTGACTCTTCCGCTAATTCAGTTTAAACCGCAACACACAACTTAAATACTCTTATGCAGTTCTGTGTGTACCAGCGAACCCTAATTTAACTCATCATGTTATCATTCACTGGCAGTGGCAGTACAGTGCAGCAACATGGTTGCAAAAGTGTTTATTTTTCATATATGTAGTGAAGTATTGAGGAGACGTCACCATTAAAACAAATTTGACAATTTCTTATTGCAGCATTTATTATAAATAATTTATCTGTGCAAATCTTTTTTTATTATTATTATTCATGTGCCCTCGTAATCTGTAATCAAAATTTACCCTCCCTCTTCTTCATGATGACATGTTTACTGGCACGAGGGCGGGACAACCTACTCACATGATATCGACAAATAGCAAACCATAACAATCCAATCAGTTCCAGATGGACAAAATCAAGTCCTGCCCTACATTTTTTCTTGTTTGAGAAGCCACTGTGGTGACAAATCAGGTCCTCCTCGAAATCGGGTCTCCATTAGGACCCCAAGCGATCCTATTGGCTCAAATTACTTTAAATAGGTACTCTCTTTAGTGCCTGATTACAATTCCTACAAAATCATGTAATGATAAATGCTGTTTGAACTACGTTATAGTGAATGTTAATGTCTGTATTAGTTAGCTTATGTACTGGCATGGCATACAGATATCCGATTAATTTATACACGCTTTTGCACTAACCCTGCATATATTCACAATCATCTTTAATGTAATTATGTGTTAAACTAAGTGTCAAATATTTCAGTTATAAAAAGAATGTGATGATGTTCATTTATTCACTTAATAGGCTATTATGGTCCCACTTTATATTAGGTGGCCTTAACTACTTACAAAAAAAATAAATACAATGTACTTCTTGTGTTGATGTTGTATTGTGAAACACGTGTACTGCTATTGAAGTGGATATGGGTAAGGTTAGGACAGGTTTGGTGGTATGGGTTGGTTTAAGGGTTGGATAAGGTGTAAGGGATGGGTCAACAGTGTAATTATAAATGTAATTAAAGAAATTAATTACAGATGTAATTAAATGCAGGTATTTTTAAAATATAAATACAATGTAAAACATGTATGTACACAATAAGTGCATTGTATCAAATGGTTAATTTAAATGTACATAAAGACACCTAATATAAAGTGGGATCGCTATTATTATTTATTAACTAATTAACAGTTTATTAAGTGAAAAAAACTTTTGGTTTGTTTAATTTTGCACTATATCTTAACCTATACATATTTTAAATTAGTATCATTCGTATGTACTTAGTATAACCATTAAGTTGATAGAGACCCATTTTGAGGGAGGACCTGATTTGTCATGACACCATTTCACTTGAATACAAGTTGGAAGAAATGACGATCACAACTTCCGTTTCATGGCGACTTTAAACAGAATTTGTGAATAATAAATTGTAGTTTTTAACATTTAAACATGTGACTTCTAATGATATTTATGAAAAACTCTTAGTTCCTATAATACATTCATCCTGTCAATTAAAATCTATTTTCATTATAGCCGACTCTTGTCTGAATGTTTGTGGTTTTATTGTGTTTACTTGTTGGCCAACAGCTATTTAAAAATATGATAATTGTAATTTTAGTCTGGAGGACAGAATTTAAAGCCAAGAGTTCCAGGTCAAAAATATTTAAATTTAAGAGTGCTTTGAACACTATATTGAAACCAACATACAGTTAAAAAAAAAAAAACATTAGAAAATAAAAATTTACTGAGCCTACTGTTTAATGCTTGACTAGATAGTCTTCATACATTTCTACACTCACTGTAAACGTTTCTCTTTGTGAGCTTTGGTTAGGGGTGGCTGAACTGCCAGCCTGCATGGAGAGGTTCTTGAGACTCCAGCTTCAAATACCTGTTTGCTACTCTGCCATAACTTTTTTTTTTTTTTTTTTTTTTTTATATGGCTTTTTTTATGGCTTTTTATACAATTAATTTGTTTGACAGAAACTTTCCTTAATAGGCCTTTATCTAGCTAACATTTAACCCAACCTCTGGGTTTGTCCATTTTTAACCCAACTTGGGTTGTTTTTAATCCAGCATTTTTTATAGTGTACTGTCACTTGCATAATAATTTGAAACAGTGTAATAGTTTTGGATTTATAGCTATTGATTTACCTCTAAATCATAAATAATCATATATGCATAAAAATAAATAAATAAAGAGTGAACGTCTCCCAGTAAGTAACTGCTAATCCAGGATCAGGCTTTAACATTTCTGTTTCACCCGTTCTGTAGCAAAGTCCTGCTGTGGTGGAGGTTATCCTGACTGAAGACAGATTACAGATCTGCCTCGTCTCCTTCAGGGGCCCGTGGGTCACAACCCTGATTACACTTTGATTTCTGAGGAGAGGATGTGTTTGCTGAAGCCATGCATTTGTTTAACAGTTAGTTTGCATTTCTAAAACAATATACATATTATCAGTGTTGAAAACAATATCAGTGTTGTGTACAATTTTTTTTCAGGATTCTTTGATGAATAGAAAGTTCAAAAGAACAGCGTTTATTTGAAATAGAAATAAATATTTGAAATAAAAATGTCCTTATTGTCATTTTTGATCAATTTAATGCATCCTTGCTGAATAAAAGTATTAATTTCTTTAATTTCTTTCCAAAAAATAAAAAAATTCTTACTGACTCCAAACTTTTGAATGGTAGTGATAATGTTACAAAAGCTTTCTGTTTCAGATAAACACTGTTCTTTTGAACTTTCTATTCATCAAATAAACAGACACAACTGTTTTCAACATTGATAATAATAATAAATGTTTTTGAACATCAAATCATCATATTAGAATGATTTCTGAAGGATCATGTGACACTGAAGACTGGAGTAATGATGCTGAAAAGTCTGCTTTGATCACAGAAATAAATTACATTTTAACATATATTCAAATAGTAAACAGTTATTTTAAATTGTAATAATATTTTATATTTTACAATATAATATATATATATATATATATATATATATATCGTATTTTTAATCAAATAAATGCAGCCTTGGTGAGCATAAGAGACTTCTTTTAAAAACATTATAAATCTTACTGATCCCAAACTTTTGAATGGCAGTGTATGTTTGAGCACACTGAATTTGTTTCTCATAACCTTAGGAAATATATATATCTGAGAACTTATGCTTAAATGTTTGAGATTTATTAATATAAATGAATACATATGAATTTCTTTACAAAACTAAAGTGCTACTTCATTAATGAATTAATTAATCTGTTATTTTAAATGGGTTATCTGGAGCAGATAGTGAAGGAAAAGCACCATAATACATGCACAATCTTATTGGAAACATGGCACCGATGAAGGGTTGAACCCAAAAACGTTTTTCTACACATTGCGCCTTTTGCACTTTATTTGGGGCCTCTGGATGATACATTTAAGTGAACTTTTTTGGCTTATATTTTGATGTGTGCTGATCTTCATTTTTCAATATTATTTGAAAAGTATCCCAGGATGCACCTCATGAAGCTGATGAAGTGAATGAATGTGCAGAGCTGAGATCTAGGCCAAGCCCAAGATAGTTTTGATTTGTTAAACTTTGTTTGGTCACTATATCATTTACATACTTCTATTTTTGTTATTTCATAGTTTTAATGACTCTTATGAGAAAATAGTAATAATAAAGAATGAGTAGGTGTGTCCAAACCTTTGACTGGTAATTGTGTTTATACTTCAACTACGAAATCACATCGGTTTTAGGTTTACAGTTATTTTTTGTCTGGATTTTCATTACCTTGGGTTGCCAACAGCAAGTACTGTATATTTTATACTGTCACCCTGCAGGATGTTTGTGAAAACCAATAATCACATCATGTAGCAATTTCTGGTGTCTCTTTTTGAGTTTTTTTTTTTTTTTTTTTTCTAATGAATTATTTTGTAGGCTAATTATAGGTTTTGAAGGATTGTTTATTGGGTATTTTTTAGTTATTCACAGAGAAGTTTTGGGGTTTTAGGCAGCATGATCTTACTGAGGGAATGGGAATGTTGCCAATGCCGCGAGGAGACAAGCTGAAGTTTCCCAGATGCAGAGAGCTAATTAGCCTTGAGTATTCCCATGATGCCAAGTGTGTGAGAAACCAGACCAGTACAAAACTAGTACACTCCTGCACCTCAACCTTTAGGACATGCCTTACAGGCCCGCTGCTGTTTACATAATGCAAACACTCCCAGTGCAAACACCTCTTTGCTATTTGCTTTACAACCCATCAGGGAGTTATTTCAGAGAGTGAGAAACTGTCATGCTATAATAGGGTTATTCCAGAAAGATGGTTTTGATGGTTCGTGAAAGGAAAAGTGAAATGAATGCCATGGGAACCTGTTCAATATGTTAGTGTGTGTGTCTATTCTGTGGTAGTTTCATATTGGAGTGTTTTTTTTAAATTGACATTTGTCAGACTCTTTACAGTTACATTTAAATCTCTCTCTGTCCACTTCGGCCTTTTTCCGGCATCCTTCCTCTCTAAACCAGTAGCCATTTGCCGTTTTTCTGAAGAACTGTACTGTAATTACACGTCTGTACGCTCTGGCATACACGCTCTCTCCTACACACCTCTGCCAATCTCCCTGCTGGGCTTTTGTGTTCTACAAATCCTACAGTATGAACAGAACTTTATTTACAGGCCATGGAAGACTCCATCCATCCAGTGCTGTTTGGCTGTAGAGAGCAGTCTGAATCCTGCTCCTGCTGTTTAGAGCGGCATCCTGCATCCATACTCTACTCAACACATTCACAATGACATGCTACCACAGTATGTGCATTTGTATGCATGGAAAACATGAATAGCCTTGAATACTTCCATTTTCAACGCGACGATTGAATTGAAAGCAACATAAACAGTGATTTTAAAGATATCTCATGTTGAATAATATATAGTACTATATAGTCTATCTTAAATGCATAGATTACCCAGATGACCTATACTTGCCAAAATGTGCTATAGACTTATGCGCCAGAGAAACAAGCACGCAGCCATCTTTAGAATTTTGTGTTTGTACTTTCATTTTTGTGGTAGCTCTGTATATTTCTATGGCATCGCTGTCGAAGAGTAATTAGCTGGTGGATTTACTTATTGTAGAGTTAACGAAAGTTATCATGAGTATTGTAATGTTTGAAGCAGATGTCATAATCAGTCTTGGGGAAAGTTACTTTTAAAAGTAATGCATTACAATATTGCGTTACTCCCTAAAAAAGTAACTAATTGTGTTACTTAGTTACTTTTTATTAAAAGTAATGCGTTACATTACGCATAAGTACTTTTTGTTTATTATTATGGTTGAATTAGATCATTGAATGTCAGCAGCAAAGACATTGGTTTAGTAAAGTGAGATTAAATACATAAAGTATATTTGTGTAATTTAATATAGTTAATTATTACAGGTTTGTGTAAAATTCTGAGATTGTATTTCACTGTTTTTATTCATTTTGAGGAATACTGAATGTTTTCGTTCAAGTAAGATTAGTAAATGCATGTTCACATTTAGTCTAGAACTACAATAACCATCATGTTCACACAGTGCACACAACACCTCTGCACTTTATTTCTCTCAAAATGGGGACAGGAGAGCTGTCAGTCAAAAAAATTTGAAAAAGTAACTTGCATTACTTATTTGAAAAAGTAAATTAGATATATTGTTGTAAATTTAAAAGTAATGCGTTACTTTACAAGTTACTTGAAAAAGTAATCTGATTACGTAACTCAAGTTACTTGTAATGCGTTACCCCCAACACTGGTCATAACAAATGTCAGTAGACCGGGAAGATTTTAAACCGGATGGTTCATTCATAAATCCGTAAGATCTTACCTTCATGCTGTGGAAATACAAACCTGAAGACAGAACACAACAAGCGAAGCGCTGAAATGGGGTGGGGCTACAGAAAGTCTATAGTCTACAACTAGAGCACACTGTGTAAGACACAGTATCCCACAATGCAATGTGCTCCATTTGACTTTCTATTTTCCATGTGAGAAATGAATCAGAAGTGATATTAGCTTTTTTAAAATGTTTTTGTACACATTACCGAATCCGATCAAGTTTTGGGGTCAGTATTTTTTTGAAGATAAATTAATGCTTTTATTGAACAAGGAGGCATTATATTGATCAAAATTGAAAAGTGACAGTTCTATTTGCTGTTCTTTTGAACATTCTATTCATCAAAGATTCCTGAAAAAAAAAATAAATAAATAAAAAAAATGTATCATGCATTCCACAAAGATATGAAGCAGCACAACTGTTTTGAACATTGATAATATTAAAAAAAAGTTTCTTGAGCAGCAAATCATCATATTTGAATGATTTCTGAAGGATCATGTGACACTGAAGACTGGAGTAATGATGCAGAAAATTCAGCTTTGATCACAGGAATAAATTACATTAGAAAACATATACAGCTAGAAACAGTAGTTAACAATATTTCACAATAGCACTCTTTTTACTGTATTTTTTGATCAAATAAATGCAGCCTTAGGGAGCATAAAAGACTTCTTTTAAAAATATTATATAAAATATATTGATAAGGTCATGTGACACCAATGTAGCATATTATTGTTTGAAACCTTTATTGTTGCATAACACATACTAAAGTGTCAGATTGATGAGGATTCTTCAGAGTAACATCACTTCAACTAAAGAGCTCCAAGATGACATCATCAGCATGAATCCAAGTTGTGTTGGGAGGGTTATTGCTGTGGGAACCATGTTTCCTTGGTCTCCTAGCAACAATCCCTTCAGTTTAGCACTAGAGAAATGTGATATGTACCCTTATTTGTGCATTAAGGCATTGTTTGGAGAAAGCTCTTTTAAAAAATGTTATCAAAGTAGTGAGATAATTCTGAGACTGATTCATGCATTTTTATGGGATTTGTTTAAAGCCGATGCACCTTGCCTAAAAATGACTTTAATGAGTGCCTCTCATCTTAGAAGGTGTCATTGTTGAGACCCTTTAGGCTGTTTTGTTCGGTTTATTTAAAACAGGAAGGACAACACAATACAGGAAGTGATCTGAGCCCCTGTGTTCCGGTGGCTTGTGTTCGTGCTGTGACTGTGGTACCATTTCCTCTTTCTCTCTTTCTCTCTCTCTCCGGGCTCTGGCTTCTGTCCAGACCTCAGCGCTCTGATGGCGGGTCAAGGCAGGGCTGACCTGCTCTCTGTGCGAATGTTGTTATTATTGGTGCGCTGTGCCCTCCGGGCAGCCTGTCGTCCCAAGGAGGGGAGGAAATGCAGAGGGCCGCTAGATCTGAGAGCTGGCGAGCAGCTGTGCTGGTCTGGTGGTCTCTCCTTTCTACACCCCTCTCAAGGGACAGACCTGCTCCAGTCGAATCAGAGGGGAAGCGGTCTAATCCTTAAAACATCTCGTTCTGCTTTGTGCTCAAAGAAAGTTTGCCACATGTTGCTGTTTAGCAACTAGCAACTAAGAATAATCGTAATTTTTAAAGCCAATTCACACTGCACCAACATAAGGTTCCACACACCGACAAACGCCGACCGACGGCAAGAGACACGTTTGTCTGGTTTTATCAGATCAGTGTGTTCCCTCTGTCAGCATCTCTTAGTGTTGGTTGCTGCTTGTTTTTGCCAGTTGAACATGTTGAATCAGTGTTATGGCTGAGAAATAATGTAGTGTAATCATTGGTCAGTGTCTGTCTGAATTCACCTTTAAATGTGGTGTTGTGAAAACTCCATGCAATGGAACCAGGGCTTGACATTAACTTTTTTCCTCAGTCACTGTGGCTAGTGGTCTTCCAAAGTTAGTAGCTACTCAGCATTTTCACTGGCCACAATTTTGATACCAAGGGGAAAAACTGCCATATAGATATTTTTAATAGTATCTCATAATTTGTCAGCAGGTATATTAGGCTGCTGTCACTTTAAGACCTGACGCACTGATCTATTATACTGTTACACATGCATTTTCTTTCTCAACTGTTTACTTTCACCTAAAATATAACTGACTGTGTTTTACGTGAATACTCACCACGACCGTCAGTTTGACATTATTTTGTGTGTATTTGACTGTTTAAGCGCAATAAGCAGCTGTTACGACGCAGTGTAGCTCCTTTTCCTTCAACTGGATTGTCTGCCGCTAGGTGGCGTTGTGTTCTGTTTTGTGTGTGTTTTGTTGTGTGTTTTCAGGGTGGAGTTGAGTGACAGGTGCTGTGGATTACCTGTGATCAACAGACTGATAAAAAAGCGTTCCTTTTTCCAGTGTGCTCTCTTGGGTTTGGACTTGAGGCCTCTCCTTCACCAGAAGTTCTTTTATCTTATTTGTTTTTCTTGTAATTCTTTCAAGTTTGTTTTCTTTTGCAATTGATGTTGTTATACTGTTATACTTTATCAAGTGAGCCAATCAAGTAATCTGCTCGAATTGGTGTTTAATTTGGGGTAAATAAGGCATTGTGTTGCACTGGCTTGACTAATAGAAAAAAAAAAAGCAGTTTAGACTGGTTTATAGAGCTAAAGTTAACCCTGTGTTATGGTATAGAGCAATTAACGCTTTTTGTTGTTTTAGTTATTTTTTTGTTTGGTGTGTCGGACGCAGGTAGACTGCTTCGCAGTTGAGCTGCATGTGGGCGCACTGAAGAGGTTAGGGGAGTTTTTTTTCTTTTGTATCTTTCTTGACGGGGTAGCTCTTAAACATTCTGAAAATGACTCTTTGTCTTATGCTTACAACCTCAATTTTATGATTAGTTCCTAATTCTCGGTTGATAAATGGATAATTTGGAAAAACTTGAGTAGTGTTTGTTTGGGTTTGGACCATAGACTTTTGCTGTGTTTCTATGTGTAGGAACTTTCCCCAGGAATTAGGCCTTTGGGGTGGTACTCAATGTGTTTCGATCGCAGGGAACACAGTCTAAATGAATATCCAGGTAAAAATTTCCCCCTCAGAAAGTCCCTGCTAATGAGGTACTTTTCCCACTCCCGGAACTTTCAGGGGGTTGGACTTGGGCACTGAACATGCTGATTGGTTGAGTTCACGCAGCATTTTATTTCAACCACCATTTTTAAAAGTTTGTTGTTGTGCCTGCAGTAAGAGTTGCTTGCTATTCGAATCAACAATGGAGTTTAAAAATTACAACCAATGAACTGACAACGAGGTTCAGGCTTTATTAAGCTTATATGCGGAGGACAAAATCCAGCCAGAACTGGAAAGTAGCGCGCAGTCCTATGTCACTGCATCTTCACGGTACTTTAGACCACGATGGAAACTCAGACAGCAACAGGTCTGCGGGAAAAAGTTCCTGGGACAAATTGTTCAGAGTAATTTTGGTGGAAACAGGCTTTTGAGTAGTCTCTGTTATTAGTGAGGGAGATGTTATGACCCAGTGTAGCTCCTTTTCCTTTAAATGAATTGTCTGCCTCTAGGTGGTAATGTGTTCTGTTTTCTGTGTGTTTTGTTGTGTGGTTCTTTGTCTGTTTATTAAGTTTTTAATGCCATGTTAGCATCAGGGATATTTACATGGTAAGCACAAGGTCAATATCACAACATAATATAAAACATTTCAACTTGACATAAGATAGGAAATCTAAAATACATTCGGGTGATACATTCTGAAATATTCCATGTAAATATGTTTCTGAATAAAAGCATTTTCTAGCAGTATCATAAAAATTACAATCCAACAGAATATGTTTAACAGTCAAAGGAACTTGACACGAGACATAAAGGAGGAACTTTGCCTATCAATAAAAACCCATGTGTGTCTTGAGGACCCTGTCGGAACCTAGTGAAGATGACTTGGTCATGTCTTGATTTGAAGTTATGAAAGATTCTTCTTTTTATACTGGGGTTTATTCCTTGCAGCCGTGTCTGCTCTTTCATTACCAGTCAGTCCATTGTGACTTGGAACCCAGCAAAAAATAATATTAAAGATTTCTTTTTTTAAAAGATCTAAATTAGTTAAAATTTCGACAATTATGGGATGGTCAGTCTTTACGGATTCAAATGCTTGAAGACAAGGCCTTGAGTCAGAGGCAATTAAAAAGTTGTTCCGTTCTTGACCCTTCTCAATATTTTCCAGAACCAGGAGTAATGCCCGAGCCTCAGCTATAAAGATAGCGCCTTGGTCCGGAATTCAAATGCCATATTGTTGATCTCCTATCACTGCTGCTGCTGATACACTGTTACTGGTCTTTGACACATCTGTGAATGCAATTCTGTGTAGTGAAAACGTAAACACCTTAGCTCTAAGAATTTCTGTTGGTATTCATTTGGATGAGTTTCTATCCTTTTGTACTGAGTCAGAGTCAAAATAATGTTTGGCTTTTTCAGAGCCCAGGGAGGTACAGAGCAATAATGGAGCTGTTTTAGATAGTCCAGATTGATATTTAGATTCTCGAGATGTGGTTTTGTTTTGTTGTGTGTTTGCAGGGTGGAGTTGAGTGACAGGTGCTATGGATTACCTCGATCTGATAAGAAGACGCTCCTTTTTTCAGTGTGGTCTCTTGGGTTTGGACTTGAGGACTCTCCTTCACCAGAAGTTCTTTTGTCTTATTTGTTTTTCTTGTAATTCTTTCAAGTTTATTTTCTTTTACAGTTGATGTTACACTTTTTAATTTGTTACTTTAGTAAACATACTTTTTGGAATAATTTAATCTGTGTGTGGCCTCCCTGTTAATTGTTACGCTGCTCTGAACCATGCGGGTTGTAAAAATAAATCTATTTAGTACTGAGAGGCGGCTTTATGTGTGCGCACTCTGGGTCTGAGCACAAAATCTGCAGGAATAAGTAAAATTTTGCGCAATACGCGCAATCCCATGCTGAAATTCAAGCCCTGTAACACCAACAATATTCATCTTTAGCAAATGAAACGAGTGAGAGGAGGCGGGTTTGTGTGTCAACTCGCTGTCGGAGACATGATAAAGCGGGAAGGCGCAGCTGGTATCGTGTATCTGTTCTACGGAAAATGAGTATTGGAAGTGTTTTAGATATTTCAGTATTGATATGTATCATAAAATCTATATTTTCACAACACTACATTGCACTTAGGTTATTTCAGATGCCTTTTTAAAAGATTACACTTGAAAAATGTATATAAAATTCAACCCGCCAAAGTAGCTGGCTAGCACGAGTTGAAATCCACCCGCATTTGGCGGGTTGGTGGGTGTTAATCTCAAGCCCTGAATGGAACGTTGAAATGAGAAAAAGCTCTGATTTAGCCTAAAAATTTAAGTGCTGTAGATTTACCTTCCACTGAAAATCCACAAGACTGCGTTCCTCTTCACCTCAGACAGGTGTTGGAAAGATATTATACAGCAGAAGGCTGTTTGCTGTTTAGATGCCCTCATATGGATTCATTTGGAGGAACATGTGCCGAGACACCTGCGAGTCATGTGTGTTTGTCAACTCAAGCACAGTCACAGGAGCTCATTTATGCTCCTACTGTGACCACATGTTCAAAAAATCATGTGAAAAGGAATCGTCCAATTGATGTATTTTACCACGTCATTTGCATGTTCTCCAACCATTAATATTTCTTCAACCTCATTTGCCCGCTTGTCTGTTCAGTGGCCTTGTTGTTTGATGAGGACTGTTGATTTCCAGTGAAACTGAGGCTGTATTCAGTTGGAAGCATCTGTATCGTCCAATCTTGATCTGTTCTATTCCTGGCAGGGTGGGAGGTACGTTCTCCGCTGTGTAAATAGGCTTGCAAATTGTGCATGCCCTTTGACTGAGACTGTAATTGCATGCGTCTTGGAGTATTTTGCTTGGCGGACGGGTGGGTCAGCCCTTGAACCAGTCCTGTTCTGGTGGGGGGTTTTGAACACCTCAAAAATCTTCTTCATCTTGGTTTGGTCCAGTGAAGACTTTGACGAGTTTGTCAGTGACATAATACCTGTCTACAAAAATGGCCGTCCTGACAACTTGATCTTCACGTCATATAAACATCTAGAAGGATAAGCTCAAATAATGCTTTGCACATGGCACCGAGGTTTTTCCAGTATTGTTTGATGGCACTGGGAGCTCAAACCTTAGCACTTTCTAAATGACTCTCATCAGTGGCCTCAGCCTTTGACCTTCTCAGCTCAGCTACTTTTACTGCCGTGGTGCCTGTCTCAATCCACTCGTCTGGGTTATTTAACGTGATCGGATCTGAGCCATGTGCAGAATTCAGATGCTAATCTTTCAGATTTATGATGAAATGTGGTTATTTTGAGAATGTTTGGAAATATCAAATTTAGGAAAACCTTTCTTTAGATCTCATTTGCCATATTTTTTGAATTTGACAGGCTTGCTAGACTGAGAATGGTTGGTCCATTTGGTTGGCCCATTTAAGTGGTCCATTCTCAGGAAACAGCCACATGCAATTTGAAAAAGTTACTGTTGATATTTCATAAAAAAAAATGAAGGCCCAAAGAATCAGGGCCTAAGCTACCACATTGGGGAACCACTATACGTATAATATATTATATATTATTATAATATATATTTTGTTTATATTATGTTTGGTATATATACACTGGCCAGCCAAAAAGAAAAAGAAAAAGAAAAAGAAAAGAAAAGTTGCTGTTTGGATTCAAATGCTTAAGAGTCTATGACTGGATGATTGCAGTGATTATTATGTTTCTAGCATGTTATATGTTCTTCTAACCCTAATTGATGGAGTGTGTAGCTTTTAATTTCTTAAACAACCATGTAGGAAGACACATCATGGCCACATTCCAGGATGAAAATGTGAAGATTAATCAGGCTCAAATTGTGAAAAAATGTTTGTGAGGGAGCATGAAGAATCATTTTCACACATGAATTGGCACCAGACCTTAATTCATTTAAAGTCTTTGGGATGTGCTGGAGGAGACTTTACAGAGTGCTCACCTCTTGAATTATTTGTCAATACAAGATCTTGACCAAAAATTGATGCACATCTTGATGGAAATAACATCACAACATTTATTTCTAATCATGAATTACCCAATATAATTGAATGGGTTTTGGAGAGAAAAATAAAATGATATGGTAAAATATTATATTGTGAAATGTTATTTTAATTTAAAATAACTGTTCTTCTTTTTTATCAGAAAATTCTAATTTATTCCTGTGATCAAAGCTGAATTTTCAGCATCATTACTCCAGTCTTCAGTGTCACATGATCCTTCAGAAATCATTCTAATATGATGATTTGCTGCTCAAGAAACATTTCTGATTATTATCAATATTAAAAACAGTTTCATATTTTTGTGGAAACAATGATTTATATTTTTGATGATCCTTTGATGAATAGAGTCGTATTACCTTATGGTTAGTATCTGACTTTTCAGTAGTGAATCATGAAGACTGAAATGGCATTATAAAGGGCCAAGTATGTTCTTACATGACAATTTTTTTTATCATTCGACAAGAAATAAGTATCCATAACATCATTAACGTCCAGAAATGACTTAAAATCTCACTGTCCTTTCATATCAGAGCAAAACACTACTTGTTTTGTGAATATAATCAGAGCGGTGTGTGTAGGTGTGGTCGATGGAGAGGCGACCATGGTTGTGTAAGTGTTCTGCAGATAGGCCGTCCACCCCACCCTGTCTGATGGTGTAGCTCTATGAAATGGTCTGTGAAGATGATGTTTTTTCTGGATACATGGCAAAAACAGAAAAAAACACACAAAAGAATAAGGAGAGAGAGAGATAGCAACATGTTTTTCTCTCTGCTGACTCTTGCAGACCACTTACTAACCTCTCAATTGACTCCACACTGAGAGGAATCACGATTTCAATCCAGTCCTTTGTGTATGAGGAGAAAGATTTATTTTAACAATGTCCATCCTATCTGAAGCTTATTTTAAGATGAAAGCTTGCTTAGTTCTTCATGTTAAGTGAGGTAGAAGGCTAAACACCATCAACTCTGAACTCTTTCAAGTCACGTCTATATGAGTAACGCAATTACTGCATCCTGTATTACAGTAAAAACCATGAGTCAAGTGCTCTGGACTACAAACCATTCCTGATCTCGATTTCTATCTGGATCTGGATATATACAGTACACACACACGCATAAAAAGTAATTTCCCAATGCTTTCTTTGTCAGGGCTGACTGATGGTTACTTGAAACTTTAGGCTCCTGAGTTTGATAGGACACATGCAGTGTTTATAATAGATCTTTGGCTTATCCGGCATGCTTGACATTAAGGATCTGATTTATTAAAGTATTTTTATTGAGCAAGCCTGTTCAGCTGGACAAACATTACCAATGCTTCTGGTTTAAAAGCAATAGTCATGCCAAAATGAAAATTATGTCATCTTTTACTCCCGTTATGCCATTCCAAAACTGTATGAGCTTCTTTCTTCAGTGGAACACAAAGATGGCGAAGCTGATCTTTTTCCTTCAGTCAAGGTGATATACAGTACCGCTCAAAAGTTTGGAAACATTACTATTTTTAATGTATTTGAAAGAAGTCTCTTATGCTCATCAAACCTGATCAAAAATATAGAAAAAACAGTAATATTGTGAAATATTATTACAATGTAAAATTATGGTTTTCTATTTTAATATACTTTAAAATATAATTTATTCCTGTGATCAAAGCTGAATTTTCAGCATCATTACTCCAGTCTTCAGTGTCACATGATCCTTCAGCAATCATTCTAATATGATGATTTATTATCAGTGTTGGAAACAATTGTGCTGCTTCATATTTTTTATAACCTGTGATACTTTTGTAATCTTTTGTAACAATATACACTGCCATTCGAATTTTTGGGGTCAGTAATTTTTGTGTTTCTTTCTTTCTTTGAAAGAAATTAATACTTTTATTCAGCAAGGATGTGTTCAATTGATAAAAAGTGATAATAAAGACATATTTTTAGAAAATATTTCTATTTTGAATGCTGTTCTTTTTAAATTTTTGTTCATCAATGAATCCTAAAAAGAAGTATCACAGGTTAAAAAAAAAAAAAGAAAAGAAAGAAAAGAAGCAGCACAACTGTTTCCAACACTGATAATAACTGAGTATCAAATCATCATATCAGAATGATTTCTGAAGGATCATGTGACACTGAAGACTGGAGTAATGATGCTGAAAATTCAGCTTTGATCACAGGAATATATTACATTTTACAATATATTAAAATAGAAAACCATTATTTTAAATTGTAATAATATTTCACAATATTTCTGTTTTTTTTTTTTATTCTGTTAATAAATGTAGTCTTGATGAGCATAAGAGACTTCTTTCAAAAACATTAAAAATAGTAATGTTTCCAAACTTTTGACCGATACTGTATTTCTCAAGTCATATGGGAAGCTTTGTATGAGGAACAGACTGAAATTATTCTGCCGTAGCTATCATATTTCGTTCACTTCATTGGACGTCAATGACAAGAAATGCAAGAACCAATGACATCCATGTCAAACCTGGTGTACCACATCTTGACACGTCTTTTTTGAACTGAACACAATAGAGGGTTATGACATAATTTTTGCGGTAACTAGCCCTTTAAATGAAGCAAGCAAGTTTTTGGAAATAGCATGGGTGGGGTTTTTCTTACTGTTTTGATTCTAGCACAGCTAACTGGCAAATAAGACTGGTTTGGTCTTTTTTGCTAGACAATGGTCTACTGAACGAGGGAGACTATCTAGATAGATGTGGGTCATGGCCCTTGTCAGCAGTGTAGTAACAGCTGCACAATCAAGGATTCAGTCTTTCCTCCACCAGGACGGAAGAGGTTCATCACGTCTTTCTAGATATTGATGAGCTGGTTGCGTGTTCAGCCACAACGGAGTGACCTGATTGGTTGAGATGGTGGGCCGCACAGGTGCTGGTAATCACAGAGGTTTTAAAAGACACACTCAGCACTGTCTGGAGGACTGCACACGCACACACACACACACACACACACAAGCACATCAGATGTAGATATACATGTGCCCTCATCAGTAGGTCTGCATACACACACATTTTATGTTCTGCTAATCAGTGAAGATGCACGGATGAGATTTACTGTATTAGTTTTAGATTTACCTCTAATGACCTCTTGACCTCAGGGCACCTTTACCTTTGATTCAGAACAGTTTAATTGCTGAGAGGTTGCTCTTTCAAAACTCAGTAGACTTAAAGGGATAGTGCAGCCAATTTTTTTTTTTTTTTTTTTGCAACATAAAATAAGGTGTTTTGAATGTGTCAGTGTTTTTTTTTTTTTTTTTGTCTTGGGGTTTTTGTCCATACAATGGAAGGTAATGTACACCAAAACTGTTTGGTTACTAAAATATCTTGTACTGTTGAACATAAAAGAAGATATTTCGAGAAAAGTCTGTTTTGTTGTTGTTGTTTTGTCCATATAATGTACATACTATTAAAAATATTACTTAATTACTAAAAAAAAGATAATTTAAAAGAATATACTTATTCTGCAAGCTGAATGCAGTGTTTTCGGACACTTAATTACATGTGAATTACAATTAATTACATGTAAATTGTAATTACATGTAACTAAATGAAAACATTGCAGTTTAAGCGTATATTAAATGCAATGAGCTGAACTTTAGAGTACTTAAGTACATCTTTATACAGTATGTATACATTTATTATGTTGTGTATGTAGTTTATATTTCATAATTACTTCTATTGTCTTTGAAATATGGTTAAAGTGTACTGCTGAATGTACTGAGGAGAATTTATGGTAAACTAAAATATACATTAATGTAATTTCTTTTAAATGTCATGTAATTAAAAATGTTTTTAATGAAGTTGCAATTTATATATATATATATATATATATATATATATATATATATATAATATTAATTATTATAAAATTATGTTCAGGTACTTTACATGTGCAGTAAAGTATTTTAGTCAACACATCAAAATCAGTTTATTTATTTAAAGCATGACAAAAGATGTAGCATGATTTAAAATGTACATTAAAGTAACACTTTATTTGACATTATTACAAAGTGCTCTTTCTAAAAGTGTACATAAGTGTGTTACGAAACAGTCATGAAAAAACTCTAAGTACATTTAAGTGGCTTTTTATTTCATTAGTTTTATTATTTTATTTGCAGGTACAGTTTTTTTAAATATACTTGTAAGATTTGAAGTACACTACAAGTGCACATTCAATAAAATTAAGTGCACTTGAAATTGTTTGGTTACCAACATTTTTCAGAATATCTTCTTTTATGTTCCACAGAAGAAAGAAAGTCGTACACGTTTGGAATGCAGGAGGGTGAGTAAATGATGACAGAAGTTTCATTTTGGGGTGAACTATTTCTTTAAATCATATTTACAAGTCAAAAGATTCAACCTTTAGATATTTTACTGTGAAAGTTGTCAGGTCTATTGTTTGTGTGTGTGTGTGTGTGTGTGTGTGCGTGCGTGCGTGCGTGCGCGCATTTGGGTGTGAGTACAGGAGATCCATGATAACTGCATGATTTGTTTGCGAAAGAAAAAAAGCCAGAAGATTGTGTGAGAGAAAGTGTGTGTTCAGGTATCTGACTGTGAATGAAGGCTTCTCTCTGCAGAGAACTGTGTGAACGTGTGAGCGTGTGTGAGAGAGAAAGAAAGAGGGCTCTCTATTGGAGACCCTGCTGAGGCTTGTGGAAGAATATGCCTGTGTGCGTGAGTGATTGTATATTCAGTGGCCCACTGATGGCTTTTGAAATGCATGTGAGTGTGTTTTCGGACCCATGCTGTTCTCTGCCAGGAGATGTCTGTGTAGGAGAGCGTTTGTATGTGTGCGTCTTCCCCGCTGGGCGCAGTGTGTTGAGAGTGGCTGTAGTGCTGTTCTCTGATTGGTGAGTGATGAAGATGATGAGGAGAAGGACAGTGTCGAACCCCACAGTGCTGCACCGCAGAGCTCCGCAGGACCCTCTGGGCTCTCCGCTCGGGGCCTGATTGGTCCATGAGATCACAGGGCCCCCTGCACACTCTTACATACACACCAGAGAATCTGGACCCACAGACCCCTGTTGATTACTGGAGCAGTGAAACAGGTCGCCAGCCAGTCCAGCTGCTGCGTGTGTGTGATTTTAAACAGGCAGCATTTTCAGTGAAACACATTTAACCACCCCATCATGACTGAGCATCTTCATATGAGGTGGCCTGATTACGTTGACCACACTGCCATCTCAGCGTCCAGAAATGCACTAGTCAATCTCAAGTCTAATGAATCACTCGTGACAGAGTGCAGAAGTCTGATTTTTAAGTACAGTAAAGATTTAAAAGTTTGCTACATCTGAAAGAGACAGCTCACCCAAATTTACAATTCTGGTCAACATTTACTCACCCCCACGTTGTTTCAAACCTGCATAATTTTTCTTTAAAGGGGTCCTATTGTGCTTTTTCAACTTTAGTTAGTGTGTAATGTTGCTGTTTGAGCATAAATAAGATCTGCAAGTTTACAAAGCTCAATGTCCACTCCAAAATGAAGTATTTTATTTAACAGATTCCACTTTCCAAGAACTACAACGAATGACTCGTTTGCACTGCAACATGTTTTTTCCAGGCTTTGTGAAGTCACAATGTTACTCATTTAAATAATCCCCGCCCACGGAACATGCAAAAAAGGAGGCGAGGCCTAGTTGAGCTGCCGCTAGGTCAAAGAGAATCTGTTTTTTCCATCCCGTTTCCAAAACTTATTTGTTTGACCTTCCTAAGGCTGACAAACCAATTTATTTTAAACATTGTTCCTGAACATTATAACCCCAACATTTATCTGTGTGCTGCACATTTTATGGAGAACTTCTTCCAGAACCTAAGAGAAAACAATGTAGGCTACGCACAAAAGCTTCTCATGAAATGGAGCAGTTCCCACTTTGTTGCGACAATCTTTTATTTGTGGATCACAACTTGTATGTCTTATTATTTGCATTTTCTATTAACAGTTCCAATTATCAGTTTTATGTTGTTGTTACGATGTAAAGGGCAAAGCTTTGCCTCCGCTCGCCTGCTAGCCAACATTAGCGTTGATATAGTGTTTACTGTAGCTTTTGTAAGCTCGTGCTTTTGTAAGCCTGTTCACCTTAGGAAAATTAGCCATGGTTTTGTGATCGATTACTGCTTGTATTGCCATAGTCTGACAAATATCATGATTAAATGGTGTATAACATTGTATCTAAAATGTATAAGAAAATTACAAAAAAACAAACAAACAAACAAACATACCACTCTGAAACATCCTGTGAAATCCATGCTTGCAAAGTCCATGCATGAAATCCGTTCTGGACTACCCTCTTGTTTGTTAACATTCTTAAAGGGTTAGTTCACTCAAAAATGAAATTTCTATCATTAATTACTCACCCTCATGTTGTTCCACACCCGTAAGATCTTCGTTCATCTTCAGAACACAAATGAAGATATTTTTGATGAAATCCGAGAGGTATATGACTCCTCCATAGACAGCAATATAATCAACATTTTCAAGGAGAGATTGTTGAATAAAGTCATTATTTTTGTTTTGTTTTTGCGCACAAAAGTATTCTTGTCGCTTCATAACATTAAGGTTGAACCACCGCAGTCACGTCGACTGTTTTAACAATGTCTTTAGTACCTTTCTGGACCTTGAAAGTGGTGATTATATTGCTGTCTATGGACGAGTCATATACCTCTCAGATTTCATCAAAAATATCTTAATTTGTGTTCCGAAGATAAATTAAGGTCTTACGGGTGTGGAATGACATGAGGGTGAGTAATTAATGACAGAATTTTCATTTTTGGGTGAATTAAACCTTTAAGTCTGAATCAGGCTTGAAATGGTTTGAAATTGACACCATCCTTAATATTTATATCTGAGTAGAGCTCACTGTTATGGTAAGGTACGTGAAATTTCCCAAACACGTCCTAAGAGGTGCCAATCACAGCACATTTCGTATTTCAGAAGGAGGGGATTAATTGAAACAGGAGCCAAACAGAGCGTTTGAGCCAGACTGGGGAGAGAGGTGCTGTAATAATGTAAAATATGTGAAATATAATGTGTTTTTTGAACAATCAAGCATGAAAGCATATTCCAGTACATCCCAAAAACAAAATCAAGACTTCGTAAAAGGGCATAATAGGACCCCTTTAAGAAGATGTTTTTATTGTAGAGTGACCATATTGTTTCTGAGCTCCAAAAATGGCAAAAACCACCATAAAAGTAGGGCATACAACTCTGTAGTCCAAGTCCTAAGCTGTGGTCATACTAGAGCACACATATATGTCTTTTTCAAAAACATGATTTAACATCCAAAATGTAAAAGTAGGCAATTTACTCCACTTTACTGCAACCTTGCAATCTTGCAAGGTTCTTTGTTAAGTTTGTATTTGTTTAATTCAGCTAAGCGGTGACTTCATGGCATATCAATTTTCTTTTGATCACACATCTTCATGTTATACAAATTTGCAGGGCAGATTCACCAAACGTAAACTTTGGAACACAGTGAAATTTGCATGAGCTTGCATGTGAATGGAAGTCAATGGAACAAAAAATGTAGTGGTTAGTTCACCAAAATTAAAAAAAAAGTCTTGTCATCTATACACCCTCATGTCATTCCAAACCCATCAGACTTTCGTTCATCTTCGAAACACTCATAAAGATGTTTTTAACAAAACCTGAGATATTTTTGTCCCTTGAAAGTCCATTTCACCAAAATTTAATAACACATCATAAAAGTAATCCATATGAATTGAGCAGTTTAATTCAAGTCTTCTGAAAAGACATGATCACTCACAGTGGTTAGTGGCCATGCTCTTGGTGGTAATGCATGTTCATGTCCAGCTAGTCTCATGTAACCAGACATTTGAATATCTGGCCTGGTCTATTTTGCAGCTTATTTAGGCCAAGAAGCTCCCACTTAGGCAGGAAAAGGCCACTGTGGCAAGCAGGGCAGGGCCGAGAGCTGTGGGAGCAGAGCGAGGCCAGTGGCACGAGTGTTAATGAGCGTCATCTGTGTGCCACACTAGTCTCGTGTCCCACAGAGGAGCTCTGAAGGATAAAAGGAGGAGTGACAACAGTGAAGGATGAGAGTGGACCAGGCCTGGAACATTTATGTTGTTGTTTTGTTTTAGTTTATGCAGTTTTGGTTCCCGCCTCCTTCTTCCCTGAACACAAACCTTGTTACAGCCATCTAACTGGAATAAAAACATTGACAGATCACAGTTTGATGCAATACACTGCTGTTTAAGGGCGAGTTCATCTAAAATAGTTCATAGCATAGTAATTAAAAAGTAATTCAGTGGACCTGTTACCACAACTTAAATAAATGCATGGTTGCTAGTTAAAAATTCTAATTTGTTGTTTTAATTAAACATTTTGTAGAGTTCAGTTGACATAATAATGTTGATCATTAATATCGTCTGTAATTTAAACTCAAATTTCTGCGTTAATGGACTTTTTTTTTTAAATAAAATAAAAATAAAAAAGGTTGTAGTCCTGATAACTTCAGAAATTAGGCAGTGGATTTCTAGTTCCCAGCATGCTTTGCATAGGACTGGATGAGGAGAATAAATGTTGTAATTAAGTGTTAATTTATTTATTTTTAGTGAAGGGAAAGACCTGTTAGTGTTTAATGCTGTTATGTTTGACATTTAAAAGAGTTTCTGTAAGGTTTTTGTGGTTACCATTGTGTTGAAGAGTAGATACATGAAGGTAAACACTACATTGACTCTATAAGCAATGACTGTGCTAATGCCAGTGCTAATTTAACAATATACATGTTAAATAAGTTATGTTAGCATGTGCTATGATAGCTGTTGATTTTAACTGAAATAGATAAGATTAATGCTGCCTTCGTATGGTATAGGAAATTTGATAATTCCCACTTCTGAAGTCATGATTACGAGCTTATTGCATTCAAGTTTCGACATGAGAGGGCAATTTGTGCATTTTTTTACCTAGGAAACTCATATTTACAATAATTCCGAGAGCATGTAAAGGCAGCATAATTGGTTCCAGGGCTACAACTCTTGTAGTTGGAGCAACTGAATTTTTTTGAGTAAACAGCTTAAAAATTTGTGTTTATGCTACAAAATATTAAGCTCCTCCAACTCAATGTAGCTTGTTGGTTGAACATAAATTCACTCAAAGTTGTCATAACTCAAAAAAATTGCAAACTGTTTTGTTGTTGTTGAGCCAACACATTATTTTTTAGAGTGAAGGAACTCATTCAACCAAAAAATACAAATAAAAAAGTAGTGGAATAAGAAATTTAGATTTTTTTTAGTAATTGAATATTATTTCAAAACCAATTAATATTGATTATTTAAAAAAAGCAAAATACCTAGTTCAGTTACTATTAATCCTATTAACTGAACAAAATTCTAATCTAGAAAACTTTATCAAATCCAGTCACCTTGTAAATCCAAACTTGCTTCCAGAACTGGTAAACACTGGTAAAATAGTCTGGGAAGCTGTGTAATGTCTCCCAAATGAGATTTGGGCTTGCTGGATCAGGAAAATTCTTGCCATTTTTATTGTGCAATATGTATCAGTTGGGTGGTCATTGGGTGAGCTGTGCGAAACCAAGACTCTCTGTGTCGCTCTTTATACAGTATATGTCCAAATAAAAAGGCAAAATGGCTGAAAAATACTGGGTAGTTTATTCAACACACTAATTTGAATTTTAGTTTTTTCGTGATTTTGATGTGCAATGAAGATCGACAACTTGACCATATAATACTGTATGTCGGGTTCCTTATTTTAGGCCAGCCCTTATCTAACTTTCTTTGCCCTGAGCATGTCTTTGGAGGATTGAAAGCTTCAGCGGCAGTGTGTGATTCATGTGTGGAGAGGGGGCGTCAGCGGTCTGTCTGTCCCCAGGGTGGAGATCCGGTCCTGGGGCTGAGGCTTGTAGACAGAGGGGCTGACGGCCTGTGAGCCTGGAAGGCTCATTGCTCTAAATGAGAGTATTGTAAGAGTCAACCTGCTCTCATCTTCATGTACAATCTCTTTTTTTTCCCTTCTCTCTCAGCGCATTACTAGCCCAGACTACGTGACGACAACCATTGTGTCCGTGCCGACACACACACACACACACACGCACACACACACACACACACACACACACACACACACACACACACACACACACACACACACACACACACACACACACAGAGAGACACACATGTTGAGTATAGAGGCTGCAGTGAGATTTCAGAGTCCAAAAACCTGGGAATCCCCTGCCCCTGCCCCAGACACACACACACACACACACTCTCACACACACAAACACACACAACATGGGTTTCTATGTTTTATGGGGACATTCCATAGACATAATGCTTTTTATACTTTACAAACTGTATATTCTAGCCTCTAACCCTAAACTTACCAATCACAGAAAGCTTTCTGCATTTTTACATTTTCAAAAAAACATCACTTAGTATGATTTATAAACGGTTTTTCTCATGGGGACCAAAAGTGTCCCCACAAAGACAAGGACTTCGGATATTACCATCTTTCTTTGGACATTTTTTTCCCATAATGTAAGGTTTACCAGGACCACACACACACATCTCTTTCTAAATCTAACAAAATGCTGTTTGCTCATTTTGTTTGAGCTAAGCTAGTTAGTTCTAAGTTAAAGGGTTAGTTCACCCAAAAATAAAAAACATCCCATGATTTACTCACCCTCAAGCCATCCTAGGTGTATCTTCTATCAGACAAACACAACCTAAGTTATATTTAAAGTTTTTTTTCTCCATTTTTAACACCTGTTTGCCACCTGATGTCACCTGTTGGAGTTTGGGTTCCTTGCTGCCGTCGCCTTTGGCTTGCTTAGTTGGGGACACTTGACACTTGATATTCAACAGTGTTTTGATCTGCCTGCATCAACACCCTTGTATGCGCACTGAACTGAGCTGGATGATGACATCACTGTTTACTCCAGTGCTGGTATAGATTAATAACTGTTGATTCTTACTATGGAATGAATCAATACTGAATTTACATAAACTGGACAATGACACCATTTTCTTTAAGAGCTGCTGTGCAGCCAAAATTATATACCAGTTATCACTGTAAAGCTGCTTTGACACAATCTGCATTGTAAAAAGTGCTATATAAATAAAGGTGACTTGACTTGACTTAAAAATATCCTGGCTCTTCCAAACTTTATAATGGTAATGAATGGGGCTCGAGATTTTGAAGCCCAAAAAAGCGCATCCATCCATCATAAAAGTAATCCATACGACTCCAGGGGTTAATAAAGGCTTTCTGGAGCGAAGCGATGGGTTTTTGAAAGAAAAATATACATATTTAAAACTTTATAAACTATGCTGCTGGTGACGGATAATTTATAGCCATTTCTCACAACAGCTGGAATAATTAAATTTATCATTTTGATGGCAGATTGTAATCCAGAAAGGTCCAAATGACAATCATCAGTGACAACTGGAGATTCACCCGTAGTCAAAAGCAAAAGACTTTGGACTGTGGAGTGGCTACAGAAATTGAAATCTACAGTTAACGCTAATACACACTAAATACACATAGTCACGCAATGCTGATGTTGTTAACTAACAATTTGAGAACAAAGTATAACAGTAATAATAATTTGCACAGTTTGACATGATCCGAGCTAAGTGATCTTAGATTTAGATTAAATCACCATTGGCAGTGCGATTTAATGTAATGCTTTTTTCTCAGTTGGTCAGAACAAAAGTGGCAGACAGGTTACTTACTTGTTCAGATGACATTTTCCAGTGAAAATTCTTAATTTGGTCATACTTATGCGCCCTCCAGAAGCTTGCGTTCGGCAAGTGAACGGTGCCTTTTGGTGCCATCCCAAAGGGACACAAAATCACTCTCACGGACCTTCTCCTGGTCTGTTCCTGGTTGGTGGAATGACCTACCATGCTCTATCCGAGCAGCTGAGTCTTTAGCCATTTTCAAAAAACTGCTAAAGACATATCTTTTTCGTCAACACTTGACCCAGTAATATTAGCACTTAATTTTTATTTATATTTTACTTTTCTTTTTTCAATTTTCTATTCTCTTTTTCCATCTGTTTGTGTATATATTAAAAAACAAACAAACAAAAAAAAACCCTTGCTACGAGCACTTTACTGATAAAACTGTGACTTGACACGGCACTTACATACATGTACTCATGTTGATTTGATTGCTTCTACTGTTATCATTTGTAAGTCGCTTTGGAGAAAAGCGTCTGCTAAATGACTAAATGTAAATGTAAATGTACTTCCAAGATGTAGAATCTGTGATTCCGAAGTACAGTATCCACACCGGTGCGGTCACAGCAAACATTAGATTCATCCGTGCTGAGGAGCTGTGCCAGTGCACAACCCACGTAAAGATGATAATTCCGCAAATAACTGCAATTGCAGGTTTCAAACAGAGATGGCGACAAAGAGGCAAAACTTACGGACTGCAGCTTTAAATTAAAGCCTGCCTCTCCTTAAGCATGAGAATTGAGCTATCATTGCGTGGGACAAGTTACAGTACATCATGTTACAGTACATCCCTTAGTAGGAGCAATTTTAATCCGGAATCCAAAATAGCAACAGAACTGTCCTTAACCAAATGTTTGATTGTTGCTTTCATGCACATTACACATACCCACGATTCATAAAATGAATGGTTAACACCAGATACGGTGGATCCATCTCTATATTGTTCTTTGGCTGCCCCAATATAAAAGTCTCATTGTGGAGCTTTTGCTTCCATAATGACCCTCTGTGACAAAGACAGAGTCTGATGTAGTTACATATTCATGGAAGCCGTTCACATTCTCTGAGACGGCGGCGCAGGCGATCACACACACGCATGGCTGAGTCCATTTGCTCAAATGGTGAGATAATTGTACTGAAGCCATTAGCATCTCAATATCAGTAGCACACTTCTCACATGTAGAGAGAGGGAGAGGACACAGCGCACCTCACACATGGACACGGCCCTTAATGGAGGCTGTTTAATGGACCTCATTCTCCACACACTCGAGTTGTGATTGTGACACTTCTCTGCCAAGATTTGCGTCTCTTTATAGATTAGTTAAAAGACTTCCCTGGGAAGTTATTTATTTATTTATTCATTTATTAATTAAATTAATTTATTATTTAATCCACACCGAATTACTTATTCTGTCTCTCCTAGAAAAGTCAAGTCAATTTTATTTGTATTGCACTTTTCACAAATCACATTATTTCAAATCAGCTTTACAGAAAATTATAATGTTAATGTTTACAATATCTTAATATTCTCATGCCTTATAGCGCATTAGAGCTGGGTGATAATAAAGTTTACATTTTGCAATGATATACACAGTTGGATTTACTATATTATATATATATATATATATATATCGCTTTGCGTGAGTGTACTGGAGTGTACTGTATGCAGGTAATGTTGGATATACTTAGAGTAGTTGTAGGTTTGAGTTATTAATTTGTCATGTGGTGATATTGAGGATTATGTGATTAGGATTAAGGTTTTGTTCCATTTATAACAATTTATGACAAGCCTAATTTGGTCATGTGTATCACTGTCAGGTAAATGATGCATATAGATGACAGGCTTCAAATTATATCAAATCACCCACACCTAAGCAGTTTAACCAAGGAGATAATTGTAAGTCATGGCATAATACATACATAACACATTGTACATAGTACATGAAATATTTAGTCCCCTAGTGTGCAAGCCAAAAACAACTGTGGCAAGGAACCTACATTCTGCTTTAAACAGTTTGCGACAAATACATGGTTCAGCACAAACTCTTGATTCAACACTTGCTTCTTTTTTGACTAACTACCAGTTTAAGTGAAATCTGCTGTATTTATTCTTTATTATATTTTATAGAATTTGGTTACACTTTAATTTAATGGTCCCCCTTTAGTCATTCAGTTCACTATAAGTAACATTTCACACCTACCTGTCAACTAACTCTCATTAGAGTATTAGTTGTGTATTAGTAGACTGTTAGGGGTAGGGTTAGTAGAATAAGTTGACATGTACTTGCAAAGTTAGGGTCGTCAAAATAAAGTGTTAGCAGATATAAAGCAGACAGTCTACTAAAACTCTAATGAGAGTTAGTTAACATCAGGGCTTGACATTAACTTTCTTGCTCACCAGCATTTTCACTGGCCACAATTTTGACATAGATACCATGGGAAAAAACGGCCATATAGATATTTTTAATATTATCTTATAATTTGTCAGCAGGTATATTAGGCTGCTGTCACTTTAAGACCTGACGCACAGATCCGTTAATGCTTTTTCTTTCTCAACTGTTTATGTTCACTTAAAACATAACTGACTGTGTTTGCGGGAATACTCACCACGACCGGCATTTTGTCATTATTTTGTGTGTATTTGACAGTTTAAGCACAATAAGCAGCGAAAAAAAAAACGTATTACTGAGAGGTGGCTTTATGTGTGCGCACTTTGGGTGTGAGCACAAAATCTGCGGGACTGAGTAAAATTATGCGCAATACGTGCAATCCCATGCCGA
This sequence comes from Ctenopharyngodon idella, assembly GCF_019924925.1. Lineage (NCBI taxonomy): Eukaryota > Metazoa > Chordata > Actinopteri > Cypriniformes > Xenocyprididae > Ctenopharyngodon > Ctenopharyngodon idella. Next base: position 32,183,182 of record NC_067228.1, on the reverse strand, counting down.
AATTCAAGCCCTGTAACACCAACAATATTCATCCTGAGCAAATGAAACAAGTGAGTGAGGGGAGGCGGGTTTGTGTGTCAACTCGCTGTCAGGGGGATGAGAGAGTGAAAAAGCGCAGCTGGTATCGTGTATCTATTCTGCAGAAAATTAGTACTGGAAGCGTTTCAGATATTTCATTATCGATATGTATTGAAAAATCTATATTTTTTACCACTCTACATTACACTTAGCTTATTTTTTCAGATGACTTTTTAAAAGACTATTGAAAAATGTATATATTATATATAAAATTCAACCTGCCAAAGTGGCTAGTAGGAGTGACTGCGTTACACACCACTGCTGAAATCCACCTGCATTTGGTGGCTGTTAATGTCAAGCCTTGGTTGATATAGTTGCAACGTTACTTATAGTGAACAGAATGTCTAAAGGGGACCATCAAAATAAAGTGTTACCAAGAATCTGTTTGAAAGTAGTCGAGTGCCAGTCACAGTAAAGTATGGCAGATTGTGGATGTCTGCTGTATCTGGCATAACCGAGCACTCAGAACCAGACTTCAAGATGAAGAATTGCACTTAGTAAATTGCATTCAGAAGACATTTTGGGTTGTGTTTGCAGTATTTGCAAATTTCTTTTATTGAATCAGGTTCTAAAACAACACGAACAGCAAATACACATCAGCAATCATCAGTCATTCGTAATGACTTACCCCCTATCTTTCAGTTCTGTGTTCCACTTTTCACTTTATTTTCCTCTTTTCTCTTCCATTCAGGTTGGCATGACAACAGATGAAACCAATGGCTTTATTTGGCGATCTGGCAATCACACAATTCCCATCAGCCCCCTCCGCTCTGGCCAGGCTATCCAAAATCAATCTGAACCTCCCCAAACAATGTTGCAATGTCACCGTACACCTGACAGGTACTGAGGTATTCAGCTCATGTCCTGTATCACGCTGGGACCCCCACCCCCCCACCCCCCCACCCCCTCCACCTCCATCCCATTACCCACCCATTCAGAGCAGTCAAAGCCCAGAGCTCAAGCAGGCAAAACTGTTATGATCCTCCAGGTTTGGGCTCAGATAAAGCGCAGTTGAGGGAACACACTGAAGTCTGTGTTTGGCTGATATACACACACAGAGCCATTAGGAGACCTTAGTTGACATGAGATAGGGAGGTCTTGTATAGAGACTGTACAACACTGAAAACTTCATTGATGCCCCGTCTCACTAATGAAAGAGACAAATTACACACGGCCTGGTGTAATGACTGGTCTGAGATGGGAAAGTGTGGTTTTATATTACCAGAATGATTAAAGGTATTGTTGTTCAAAGCGCCAAAAGTCACATGGTCCTTTGTGTCGATTCACTCTGGAGATGTTTGACAGCTGGATGCCGTCATACATTTTTACAAACTGTTGCGCCGAAATTTGTCCATAGAGGCCATGACTTCATTAATCTGCGGTCACAGTTAATTGGCCGCCTCTTTACTTAACAAACACAGTAATTTACAGTGTACCAATTGTGGAGACAGTTGCTTTGGAGCCACCTGGAATGAAGTCACATTTTGTTTCTCTCCATGCTCCAGAGTCAACCTACTTCATGTTGAGTCTATAATGTATTTTAAAGGTACAGTATGTAACTTTTTTTGTTCAAAATTGAACGTCAGATAGAATGTTGTTTTAACCACGGAAAGACATCAGTACACACCATTTTTCAAGTTCAAGTCCATGACGTTAATCTACTAACTCCCCTGACTGCTTTGTTGGACATAACGGCGGATTCGGCATTATGATTGGTTAGATCGCCTGTCAATCAAACTCCCAGCAAAGGGTCAATTAACACAATTTAAATAATAAGTCAATACATCATCAATCCTTCTTCCAAAATGTGTTTTTGTCTTACCCTGATTCACTATGGTAAGCCTATTATAAATATTTATATTTTAGACCTGTTGGGATGGTTTTCGCAGGAAATTGCGTAAATATGTTACTTGCCTGTGTGTGTCTTGTCAAATCCAAAAATAGAGAAAAGTTGCTCCTGCTACTTTGATGGGTATATATAAATAAAACAAGTATAAACACTGGCTTTTCAGAGATAGTGAGAACTGAGGGATTTGAAATATTATAAAAGCGATGCGGAGATGGCGTTTTTTTCAGAGAAATTGCCATATTTAGCCCTCCAACAGAGTTCATTGTAAAGCATTATCTATTGTGAAGGCTCTTTTCATTATGGATGTTGTAGTGCTATGCTGGAATTTATTTTCAAGGAAGTACCATGTCTATTAATGGGTACACGTAAAAGAGTAACATCTTCAGCTATTCAGCTTGAGATCCTTTCCATCTAAACTGGTTATATCTCTTCAGCCTAGTAGTGAATGTTTTATAAGCAGTAGGGTAACCATATTCATCCGCACAGTCACGCAGAGCCGAAGCACAGCCAAAACAATGTTCTTCTGCAAAATGCATGCAGTTTTGCTTTTTAACTGCTAGAGGGCCAAAAGTTGCATAGTGAACCTTTAATATAGAAATAACCTGGGTTATCATTGGGTTTTTTTTTTTTTTTTTTTTCCCCAACCACAATTTGATTAAAGCAGTAAGTGATACTACCAGGATTTGGTTATCTGTTCAAATTATAAGTAAGTCAATTCTATAATTACCATGGCAGTTAAAATAGGGTTAGTAGTAAGACAAAAAAAATTATTGGCACTGGTGAATGAAATATTTAGGATAGCTGTTAATAGTTTTAAAATCAGCCACTAAAATTGATATTGGTTGACTGTATGTCCCCCAACAGGTCAGTATTTTGCACTGGTGCTTTGGGCATGAGGTAGAAAAACATGTTTCCTTAAATGGTCAGCAGTAACCTTTTCAAATGAAATTATAAATATAAACTTTTGTGCACATTTAGGCACATATAGCAGTGCTTCCGTGTGACCATTAGGTTAAAATCTAAAAAGTCTTCTTTTCAGCATCCTGCTGATCTCACACTAGGTGACCATTTTTTTCCTGATCAGGTGAGACTTCAGTATGTGATATAAATGCTACTGGAAATAATCAGCTGCTTGTGCTGGTAATAATTTAGTTTTTGGTTTTCCTGTTGCTGACTGAGTCTTTATTATGCAGCTAAATGTTTAGATCTGTAGATCAAATCATGTCCCAAAGGACAATTAACCAGAAATTGACCCAAATTGCATCTAATTTTATGTTTTTTCTATTTTTTTTTCAGTCTGTTTATCTTTCGCTCTCTTTCTCAGAAACTCCTTCCTTTTTAATCACTCAGAATGTTGTTGTTGTTGTTTTTGTATGCAGTTTTCTTCCTTGGGAGGGAGATGTTATCGATGGCGAGAGTGAATATTGAAAAAAGTGGAAACCTGCAGTTCTTACCTTAAATAGCTATTTCTACCTGATTTAACCAATAAAAATGTGTTTTGCTGGTATAAATTAATGTATTTAGCAATGTTTTTGACTTGAATAAAACCAAATAGTTAATTTAGAATTTAGTTATTACCATTTTTAGGTTAGCATTTTTTTATTTCAGTGTATTTGTTATATATACATGAGTCTGCAGTCCGTTTTTAGACGGGTGATCAGTTGAGTGCTTCTATTTGACATTCTTTTATAAATTAAAAGACATTTTCATACAAATTATCAGCATAACAAGTATTTGGGAAAATATTGGGAAAATCCCAGATTTTCAATGTGTTCTCAGACTTTTTTCCCCCTACCGCATGCAGACTTTTGATATCCTTTGATGGGCCCATATTTTGTTTTTTTGCATGAGTGGCAGTGCCGGGAAAAACAGCAGACTGAGAAAGAGGAATGTGTGTTGTTTGCTCAGGCAGCTGTTTAGTAACTCCCGTCTCGTTTCATTTCACCCCTCTCGTTATTCTGTCTTTCCTTCCCTACGTTTCTCAATTCCCACTGACCCCAGGCGCGCTCCCATCAGCCTGCGAGCCGGGCCAGTGTCACGGACAGAGAGAAATGGAGAAAGAAGCAGGAGTGGAGGGAGAGAGGGACATGTGAGCGGTGTGACTCTGCCGAGGAGTGTTAATAGTTATTGATCCACTGTGTTTTTAATGTGCGGCGTGGGCCGACTGCCACAGCGAGGCGGGGGAGGTAGACGCGCTCACGGGCAAGCTAACACACAGAGAGCGAATGTAATAGAAATCTCGCTCCCCTGTTTTTTGCGCCATGTCCCTCCCCTCGCTTCCATCTCTCTATCTCAGGCTGTAGATTGATCTTCCTCTTCCTGCTGTTTGGGGCTCTGTCATTACCCTCTCTGTCATTAGAGTGGAGTCAGCAGCCGGGCCGCCCTGCCCGCATCACTCTACACAGACAGCTCGACTCATCCCTCACACTAACTCTACATTTATAACCACAGCTGACACACACACACACACATGCATCCAGACCAATGGATCTTGAACCCCTCACTTGGGCTCCAGGGGTCTGAGGGTTTTACCAGCACACTGACAGCTCTGTGATTTTCAAAACACAGATGAACTAAAACACACCTATTGATTTTTTTTTTTTTTCAACATTTACATTTTGCACGCTTGTTTCAATATATTCACCAACCTTGCTGCCTGAAAACCTAGGACAGCAAAATGTAGCATGTTTTTTGTTTAACAAGGTTTTTATTGGCATTACCATGGTATTTATTTCAAAGAATACAATATAAATTCTTTGAATGTGATGCACTGTATAACATTGTAGTTGTCACCTTAGAGAGATATTTTGTTCATTAAAATGACATTGGTGTCTATCCTTACACAATTAATATTTTTGATTTGAATAAAACCACCAAGTTTTACTGATATCACATAAAGCACTTTTTTTATACTTGCTGACAAAAACTAAATAATTTTTACATCATATATTCAAGTAATATACTAGTACTGTCTTTATTTAGGATGCAGATATAGTATTATTGTGTTACATGGTTTTAACAGCCATCCAGTCTTTTTGTAATATCTGGCACTGTTAATTTATATATACATTTACATATCAGTTCATCTAATCTGCTCATATCTAGATTAGATTTAAATGGTTGATATACTAATATATACTGTTATTTTATATATATTTAGCCACTGGACATCTTTTTCCAATACTCTAAAAATAACCATTCCTTCCATTGAAACAGTACTATACCATTAAAAAAAAAAAAAAGCATTCTGTGTAATATTTGTCATTTTAAGAAAAGAGGCCTATAGGTTACTTTCTCGAAAATGACAAATATAATTACCCAGAATGCATTGTAATATACAGAAGTAATATACTGTAAAAACAATGCATTCTGGGTAATATTTGTCATTTTTGTGAAAGTAGCCTATAGGTTACTTTCTCAAAAACAACAAATAATTCTGCCCAGAATGCATTGTTTTTATGGTGAAGTACTGTTTCAATGAAAAACAGTATTTTACTGTGAACTGCCCTTACTGCAACTTTAACTCTTCTATATTCTTAATATTGGCCTCATCTCTCATTCACTTTTTTATTGCAGGATTTCCCAAACTTTTTTGTCAGCCAAACCCCTTTGAATGAAAACATTTACTTGCAGCACCACAATTTTAAGTTAATATTTCAATAATTTCACAACACATTCACGTTCACGGTTCTCTGATGTCTGTTAATGGTCAGATCTTTTATTTAGTAAGTGTTTGGTTTTGGTTTTTTTTTTATTTTTTTATTTTATAATTATTTATTCATTTCAATTATACAATTTAATGTTTTAATTAATGGTCCCAATTTATATTAGGTGGCCTTATGGACTTACATTTAAATGAATCATTTGATACAATGCACTTATTGCGTACATACATGTTTTGACATTGTAGTTATATTTTAAAAATTCCTGCATGTAATTACATTTGTAGTTAATTTCTGTAATTACATTGATAATTACACTGCTGACCTTCCCTTACACCTTAACCCACCCTTAAACCTACCCATACCACCAAACCTGTCCTAACCTTACCCGTATCCCACCTCAATAGCAGCACAAGTGTTTTGCAATACAATATGAACACAATAAGTACATTGTACTTACTTTTTCGTTGTAAGTACATTGTAGTTAAGGCAACCTAATATAAAGTGAGACCGAATTAATTATTAGCCCCCTGCAGTTCCCTTACTAACCCTCAGTCTTATTGGATGTAATAAAGACATGAAGTGTGGCATTACAGGATATGGCCCCAATGTTTAGCAAATGTGAAAACACATATACTGCATTCAGTAAGATCTACCATCCAATCAAGTGCTACATTGTTTGTACCTTTTACATAATGCACTGTATGATTGATTTCTAACTTGAATGCTCTTTGATCCCACTGAACTGTATTGGTTTACTGTAATTATTCTCAAGTCATCTGTAAGGAAATGTCATAAATCTGTATAAACACAGAGCATCTGCATCACAGGGACTGAATTCCTACACAATCACTTTTTTATTATTAACACATACATTTAGAAATATAGGTTACTGTGTTTTATCTTAGTGCTTTTGCACATAAAATATGAAACTCTTTTGAAACGCCAGTAAATCAAGCTTTTGATTATTGCTCTGTTTATTTATTCATATGTTTAACGTTTGCAGGTGTTTTGTGCCGTTGTCTCTTCTTTTGTTATGCTTATTGAGGTCTTTATTAAGCTGACAGATGCAATGCAAATGAAGTTATTACTTCAGTTTAAATTATGATAATTGTTGTTTTTGTCATTATTGTCGGTGTTAGCGACTGAAGGACAGGGGTATCTGTCTGTTTGTTTCTTTTTGATGGAGATGTTAAACGTTTCAGATAACACGCTCTGGTTCTTAGGAACCTTTCTGCCAATTACCATGCTGACATGACAACTGGTCAGCCATTACTGCTCCAGGTAATCATAGCAGGAGTGTGTTTCACTGAGAGACGGATACATGTGTCCATGAGAGAAGGGGACAAATAAGCTCAAGAAAGAGTTAAAGGAGTTAAAACATGTTAACCTCATCCCGTTGTTACTGCTGAAATGATGGGAATCAGGAATCCATCGACTGATTCCGTTTTGAACGGTTGAGCTCCCAGTGGCCTCGATTTCTCCAGATGTCTGTGGACCCCCACACAGGGGGTCAGACCTCGTACATGTGGGAGCATTTTAGGGATGAAGAGAGAGGTAAGAAGATACCTGAGGATGCCTTTGTGTGGAAACCATCCAGGTGCCGTCCAGCGACGGAAATCTCGAGGACTAGTCACATGTGACGGTCCCCTAACTGCTTTACTTGTTGAAATATGAGGGTTCAACAGATCTCAGTCTCAGTCTGTGTACATTTCCGTTTTGAAAGAGTAAATATTTGAATACTTTCACCATCTCCCTTTCCACTTTGCCCCGCGTAAAAAGCAAATTTCATTGCAGAACTATTAAACTGGAATCGCAGGTTATGAATATGAATTACTCTGCATTTACATGTATCATTTGTGAAGTGACGCAGAATGAATTCTCTTCATAGAGAGAGCGAGGGAAAGAAATTACAGGCTGAGCTCTTTCTTGGAGAAGAGTCCTGAATATCCTTTAGCATTGTGAGGAAATGTTTAATCTGACTCCCGCTGGGAAACAGAAGCCTAATGCAGTATCTCAGTGCCTCTGCTGTCTGCCGGCAGAATGGCGGAGACATTTTAATGCATTTCAGAGTTCTTCTCTAGGTACGAGATGATGGACGGAGGAACCTTATATTTGCGAACACCCAGGGTTTAATGCACTCAGCGCCGCTCGCCGCCTTGTCTTCCACCCAACAAAACATGTTCCGTGGAATAAAAGAAAAAGCAAAGCACAAAATTATTCTCCCTGCCTTCTATCAAGCTCCTGCATTCAGCAGCGCGTCTGAAGGGCGCGTCAGTCCGCCTGCCTCTCTCAGAGAGGTAATTATCCTTTTTCCTGTCACAGGGCTCCAAATGATCTCTAACCACTGGGGAGCTTTTTTAGGGGCTCAGCTTTGTCAATAGGAAGTCGAAAGAGCTTTAATTTTCAGACAGCTGCACATGTACTTTCATCTCGGCATTATTCCCCTATAGCGGTCATCTATCCGAGCGCGCGCGCCTTTTGTTTGTGACGTGGGGCCGCGCGCGTGTGTACGGCCTCCCCGCATTAACATATTTATTTATAGACTTGCACTTTTCTTACAGTCATTTTTGTGTAACAATTTTCACACTCGACATTGTCTGTGTAATTTCCCTTTCAGTGTCTCTCTGTTTTCTCCTCTCTTTCCTTCCCTTTCAGAAAGAGCCATGAATGGATGGAAAATTATCACAATTACTCACATAATTGAGCCGTCTTTGTGGCAAGTGCAGCTCGAGGAGCCCTTTTTCCATCAGCCAAAATGGTTTCATTATAGGGGTTTTCATATTCCCTGACACAGGGCACGGAGGGGGGAGGCGTGCAGCGAGGGGCTGAGGAGCGCTGTAGTGCACGGAGAAGTCGCTGGGGGAGAAGGCTGGATCATTAAGGTCACAGTGGGGATAATTATCTTGACTATGGAAAGAGCATCCAGCACCTTTTTCTCTTCCCCACCACAAAAGCACCGTCCCTGGCCTTTCGGCACAAAGAACTTCGAAATAAATGGAGCTTCCACCTACAACTTATTCACAAAGAGAGAGAGACTTGTATCAACATGACAATTTTCCATTATTAAGACTAATGGCGGGCTGCCTTAGCAGATCAAGGGGAGAGGGGAACGTGTTCAGGTGTGCTGGAGTACTGACCTCTCCCCCGTCTTTGTTTGGGACTTAACTCTGAACAAAACCCCAAAGAAAAGGAGAGCGTGGCTCTCCAGCCGCCCACTGCCTCCTCCACCGCGCCTCATTATTTCATTAGAGAATTTGCATGTTTCCCCTCTTTATGGGGCCATTAATTGGACAATGGGGAAGTACGTTTGCGACGGTGTAATCAAACCTTGTTTCGATATGCGTACGAGAGCGACCTAAATAAAGCCGTGCTATAGAGGCGGGCATGTGTAGATCCAGCTGTTTGAAATCATCCGCAGGCCTCGGCTGGTCCAAATGATTCTGTTTTGCCAGGCTATGACTTTTATTGATTTTAATTTGCTGCTTAGTTTGAAGATTTGATGACTGCCTGTCTCGAGCTTAGAGAGACACAACAAGCAAACATACCGCAAGTGACAATTCCACAGCCATTTCTGTTCTTGATGCATTAAGTAACCATCTATTGGGGCGGATTTTTCTATTTCTCCCAGTAGCACCTAACTCAGGTAATTGGTCATTTTTGGAGGGCAATTTTGGGGCAGGTGGGGGGATGCTGGGCAGACTGTTCTGACCCCTGCTGCTGTAGTAATGATGGAGGTTGTTGGCTGGTCTCTCTTGCGCGCATAGAGCAGCTGTGTGTCGCGCCGTACGGTCTCCGCTCGCCCTCACCTGCGGCCCAGGTGAGTGATGGGTGTAGATTAGCAGGTAGCAGAAGATTCCGGGCTGATTCCATCCAATCGCCCACAAAACCGCTGCTGAATCACAGCCGTGTGTTTTGGTAATCGTGTGACATGCACACCTGTCATTTGATGCTAGATTTCATATTTTAGGGAATGAATGGGGGGTCTTTTAAAGGCCCTGATCTTTCACTAAATGAAGAATGCTCAGAAAACCAGACTAGTGGGCGGATTTAACACTGCGATTTATTTATTTTTTCAGCAAACATGACATGATATAATTTAGCATAATATTATTTGTTCTAATACAGTGTCAATAAAATAATATATCCAAACAGGAAATCCAAAACAGCAGTGGCCTGCAGAAAGAGCTCATGGCTGGAGAGAACATGTTGTGTTCCATCTACAGGTGTGAACCACTGGCCAGCTCTGCAGACATCTTTGTTTGCATGTTTTCCCAATGCTGAACAAGAGCTGAAGAGACCCATCAGCTGAAGCTGAAAAACAAAATCAGAAAATTAAAGGACTGAAAATAATATTATGAATCCAAGATCTCAAAACATATAATGTATAGAACATAAACAACAATCTATAATCTCTATATAGCAAGTATGGACTTGTTACTGCTAATAGACACACTGCTGTGAACATGTACGATATTCTGCTACTGCATAAATAGACATACATAAATCCCATAGCAGATCTAGGCAGGTGGAGCTGGGGAGGTGGAGGGGTTCAGAAAAATGCTTACAGCAAACAATGAACCAGACTATTTAAATGTTGAGCAAGCAATCTCATTGGCTGCAGAGGCCAATCAGCTTGTGCCATGCGGCAATGATGTGATTGCTTGCAGATTGCCCAGCGCCCTCTAGAGTTTCATGACTGAACTAGATATTTAAACTCAGTTTTAAAATTAAACTGATTCTTTTCTGAATTGATCTCCAAAGAGTTACATCTGCAGGTTCAAGGGTTCCTTGACTGTTATTTTTGGAGAGGTTTACACACACACATATAAAAAAGAGCACAAAAATGCCAAAAATTATACATAACAAAAATGTATAAATTTTGATGAAACAAAAAACGCATTATACAAAAATACCTGAATGTCAACCTAAAGCTATGTAAAATTCTGAAAATATAAGAAGAGTTGTGCATTTATTATTTACAAAATATTTGGTAACATTTTACTTTAAGGTGACGTAGTTACACGTTACTTTATGTATTTACTATAGTAATAACAGTAAATTCTGAGTAAATTATGCATAATTTCAACTAACTAACCCTAAACCGTAACTCTGTTGTAAGTACATGTAGTTAATTAATATTACTCAGTACTTATTTGAGTAAGTACAATGTAACTACATCACCTTAAAATAAAGTGTAACCAAATATTTTATTAAATGACAATTCAGAAAAAAAAAATGGGGCATGAGTGATTAAATTGTGTCTAATTCTCTCAAAAAGCATCTTGTCTTCAGTCTTTGACATTCTAATGGAAACAAAACATTACAAACCCACCAGCTGCATTATTTTAACATCACACTTAACCGTTCCATACTGATTGACACAGTAATCTGTGGTTACACCTCAGAGTGTCCTCTCTCTCTCTCACACACACACACACACACACACACACACACACACACACACACACACACACACACATGTTGCTCTCAGTCTCAACAAATACTCTCACAGTGTCTCTTTGTCCATTGGAATTCAGTGGAGCAGCAAATTGAAGGTGCTGCCTGCTTAAAACCCTCCGAGAGAAACCCAGAAAACCCACAGCTTTTTTTATCATCAGGATTGATCAGATACTCTAAAATTGGATCATTACTTCTGATCGAATTTGGCGCTGTGTGTCTTTGCTGCTGGCAGGGAAGAACAGGGGTGAATTCATATTAGCGGGTGTGCGTCGCTTTGTAAATAAGGTGTAATTGTAAGTCCCTGGGTAAAAACTGGACCGATACACATCCCCAAACACAGAGCATAGATGTATCCAGTTGAGATGTCAATGTTAATGCTGTCTTAATAACGTTTTAAACAGCTCCACTTATACCTGATTCATTCAGTCGAAACATGCGACAGAGGAAAACTAAAGTGAGTCTAGGGCTTTTTTACGCTGTCGTTTTCAGTGTAAATATGTGTGTGTTTTACTAATATGATAATGGGATCACATTCCATTTCATAAGTGCTCTGTCTCTTTAATTTGAAATACCCCTCCATCATAATGTAGGGTCTGTCAGCAGGATGCACTTTCACATGAGGCAAACACATTAAGTGTAGACTGAATTAGAGCTTAAGTAGCGCACTACAACTTTTTTATGTCTGGACGTTATGCCAAATTTACTTTATCAAGTTTGAAAGCTGTAATGTAAATGAATTTAACTCACATTTTGATCTAGTAAACAACTATGTGGATCTGAATTGACTGAAAATGTACTTGACCCTGTTTAAATCACTGGAAAACAGAACATGTTATTAACAGATACTAACACAAAAGCACTGTGCTCTTCTGACACTAAACTGCATATTAATGTACAGTTACATATTCAGTGATATCATATTCATATTACACTAGACCCACAGAACTATGAATTTCATTGTTATTAATTCCCGGTTTCATTGTGATGTTGTCTTACAATCTGTTAACCATTTTTTAAATAATTAGACATCTGTCCGGATTTGGGGTTTGGTTCTCAGGAACACTTTATCAACAGGACATCTAACGGGTCACACTAACCAGAGAGCTGGTAGGAAAGCTTCATACTGAAACAATTAAAAAAGAATCCTGTGCCACCAAAAACAGAAACTAATCAGGGACTTTGCTTTAAATTTACTCCGGACGCACATTTAGAAGTCCCTTTACAGTTCAGAATCAGACCCTGCTGAACGGACGGATGAGGCCATAAACACAATTGTCTCTATTTGAAGCAGTTTGTCAGCTCATGTCTGTATCTGAATGACACACACACTGAGTGGGCCTGAACTGGCCTGGTGCACTAAATCAGGCCAGCATAGCAGGTGTTTGACTCTCATTCTTGATGATCCTCTTCTCTGGAAAGTGCTCTAACTCGTCGTCTCACATGCTGCTTTATTTGAGTTGCGTCTAAACAGAAGACTGCTGTGGTTTCATCCTGACACGGTGGGCAGTTGGGATGTGCTGTATAATTATTATGGGACTGACCACATGGATAGGAAGATACTGTTATGTGATGTCAATAATATTTCATTAATAGAGACCAACGTTTTGCTGTTGTCTTTTAATTAAAACCACTCTTGAAAAAGGTCCTAAATAGTGCCAGATTTAGAATAGCAGATTTTTTTTTTTTTTTTTTTTTTTTCAAAATTTTAAGATTTTAAAGAAGTCTAGTGCAAGAGAAAAAAAGTAGTTTGCTGAAATCAGCAAAATGGTATATTAATAAAACTATATATATATAGTTTTATTAATATACCATTTTGCTGATTTCCCACGATGATTCATTATTTCTTTACTTTAGATCTGGAGTAGTGCTCATGAATTGTATTATTGTTGCTCATCCTAAAATGTTAAAGATCATATTAAATAAAATAATAATAATAACAACAACAAATGTCATTGCATTATTATAAATCATTGCTAATACAAGAACAAATCCATTTTCTAATTAAATAATTGTACACGTTTGGGAATTTATGTAATTATCTATGTTTGTTTTACATGAAATTTGCTGTCCTTATGCCAAAACACTTTATTTTGTTTTTCTCATAATTTCAGATTAATCGAAGACAATAAACACATGTAACTTGCTCGGCGTGATCTGAATGATGATAATTATCGGTTGTAATACCGTCATTATTTTCGCTATTGTTGAAGTATCCCCGTGGTAGATTGCAAATGTCATTTGAAATACAAATTGCTTTAAATTGGACAATTTTGAGGACGGTGGATGTCTAACAGGTATTGTTCAAGTGTGGTCGTCAGTCCATATCATCTGGGCATCGTGTTGGTGCCAGTGACATTTTTGTCCAATGTTCTGGACTTTTGCTCAAGGCTATTCTGTTTTTAATGTGTTTTATCATGACGGAATGTAAGTGAATTCATGTGGAGATTATGACCATTTCAAGGAAGACTGTGGGAAAGACAACCGCAGAGACTGAGAAAGAGAGATGAAATGAAAGGAGGATGTGGAGGTGTGATCCGTGTTCAACGGGGAGTCGCACACAAACGGTACGACCATGTCTTGTTCTCTGAGCATTTCCTTTTTCTCTTAAACCGTTTCTGTTTGCATTTTATTTATTGTCTAGAAAACGGATATATTATCAGCTTTCCGTACTATCGAACATCTAAAATGTTTTATCGAATGGTGTCGTTTTGCTTATGAAGCTCTCGTGATAAATATTTCTGAAAAAGCTACACATGTGGGTAAAATGTTCCAATCAGTTCGTGTCACTCCAGTCTCTACATGCGTCGCCAGTTATCATTTTACACCAATGCATTTTTATGTCACAGTTATCCTCGAGTAAGTCTCCAAAATGCTGCTTGTTCTTTAAAAAGGTTTGACAGATAAATGAGTAACCTTATTTAAATAATGAAATGTAAGGCAGAGAGTAAGGCCCATGTTCAGTTTAATGGCACACAACTGTCGCGACGATTTCCAAGTCAGGCGGTAAATTAATTCATTATCAATAATTAATAATGATACGATTATTTTATTTTTAACTTAGTGGTTTTTAATTTTGCTTCCTTAATCTCAGGTAAGGAGTTAATAACTACAACCTTAAAAAATATATAGGCTCTTTTTCTTGTATTTAGAATTTTTTTACGGCTCCGTAATTAGATAAATACACTTTAGAGTTTATTCGAACCTTAATTCGAACTGGAATTGTGTGGAATGTTGTGATATTGTAGGTAGCTGGCGTAATATAATGTAGTGTAAACTTTCAATGGTAGGTAATAAACAATGTATGTCCTTGGTATAGAGGTGCTATTTGTTGATTTGTTTTCATGCTTTGAATATTTCTTGACTGTTTTCAGCATTATTGGGCCTGTCACGTGTGGATTAATCGCATTAATGTTCAAACAAAAAACAAACAAACAAAAAAATCTAAAACTTTTTTTTTTTTTTTTTTTTTTTTTACAATAACCATACAATATAAACCAACACACTGCAAGATCAACCAAATTTAGATCTGAAAGGAATAGCAGGAGCTGTTATCAACATCGACCTGTTTCTCTGATCCTCACGCGCAATAATTCAACCCACGCGCGCAAGCGAGTGATGCGAATCTGCAAGTGTTAAATACACAGCTAATTATGCGTATGAAAATTAAACAACAGTGTTATGCTAATTTAGCTGGTTTCAGCTGTGTCTTCAAGCACTCGAGACTAGCATTTTAACCAAATGAATCATCAAAGTAATTCATCTTTGCTTGGAGACACACATTTATACCTGTACTTAATCATATTTGTTAGGTGTTCAATTTTTTTTTTTTTTTTTTTTTTCACGAAGGCGAAATTTAGCAAAAAGCAAAGCAAAAATTTAGGGCCATTTTAAATTTGTTCATTATATTGACCTTTATTCTTTTATATGTCATACCATTTTGTTTAGACTTGTTTATATTAAGAATTGTACTTCAGTGCACTGATGATTATAATAATATTACTCATCATCATGACATTATTGACACAAAATTGTTACTAAAAGAAAATGTTTGTTCAGATCAGTTAATGATTGGTTTTAATGTGTAGTATTGTTTTGTGTTCATTTGTTACCTAACAGGCTAACTCTGTTATAAAGTCCAAATATCAAAATGCTGATATTTTACCAATTTTGGTGGTTCGGCAGGAATGTGTTTGAGCTCTCCACATACGGCCTATGTGTCTTGGTCCATTCCCTAAATTTCTACATTAGCATTGCACAATAGAGTCACAGGTTGGTCTTATTTCTTGAGTTTATCAGGTCCGTCGGACCCGACCCTCGGATTACCAATCCGCGTCGCTCTTGGAGGGAGTGGACCAATCAGAGAGCACCTTGGATAAATATTCATGATTCCCTGATTCAAACCTTTGAGCGAGTTTGTGTGGATCCACAGCATCGTACCTAGACTTTTCACAGAGACAAACTACATTTTCTTATGAATGGAAAGTGAAAAAATCAGTTGAGCTTAAATTGGGATCCATCCTTCACTCAGATCATAGAAGAAAACAAAAAAGCAGGGAGAGAGAGAGCGAGAGACATGACCATGTCTACAATACCAGAGAGTCTAAACAGCCCAGTCTCAGGAAAGAGCGTGTTCATGGAATTTGGGCCACCAAGTCAGCAAATGTCGCCTTCATCTATGACCCACGGACATTACTCAATGCACTGTTTACACTCCTCCGGACACCCGCAGCACGACAGCGCATACAGCCCGGCTCCGTCCTTCCCCAGATCTCTGCCTTATCCATACGTCAACTCGGTCGGTAGCCATTCCTCCAGTCCTTACCTCAGCACCGTGCAGACTTACCCCAACAACTCGGCTTTGGCGCAGACCAGATTGGAGGACCCAGGTAAGAAATGCTGCATGCGTGTCTTCGCTGGTCGTTGCGTTTGTCGGCGCACTGCAAGAATGTTGGACTGGAGTAGTCCAGATGTGCTGTTATTAGGCTTGGTAATTATTTATTGCGTAATGCTATAAACAATGTATGCAATTAAGGCTAATTATACCTAAAGTGCCGCCTGTAAAACTTGTGCACAGTGATGTGAGCCGCACTGCATGAACAGTCTGTGAGACAGTTTCTTTTCTTTCTCCCTCCCAGCACCAGAGTCAGAGAAAAACACCGTGGTGGAAGGCGGAGAGGTTCGTTTCAACGGCAAAGGCAAAAAGATCCGCAAACCCCGAACCATCTACTCCAGTCTCCAGCTGCAGGCTCTTAACAGGAGGTTCCAGCAAACTCAGTATCTGGCTCTGCCGGAGAGAGCCGAGCTCGCCGCATCACTGGGGCTCACGCAAACACAGGCATGTGCTCAAGCTTTTACACGTTTTCATTGAAAGAATTAGACTTTGTGACAACGAACGTGAAACATGTTGCATGTAGCCTACACAACAATAAATAAAAAAAAATAAAAAAAATTAAGGTTGTTTTTTAATGCGTTTTGTCTTCGCATGTCCTTTTTGAAATCGACTAGTTTATAACACGGGTCTGCAGTCAGTGTTTGCATCTGTTTGAGGGAATATTTTGCAACGTTAAAGTAATGGCGCTCCTTTATTGAAGGAGAATTGAAGTCCTGGGTATTCCCGAATTCGATTCGATTACACACGATTGGATCACAGAAACAGATGTTGTCGCTCGCTCTGTTTGATTTTGCCTTTCTTTTTTTCTAGGTGAAGATCTGGTTTCAGAATAAACGCTCCAAGTTTAAGAAACTGATGAAGCAGGGCGGAGGAACAATAGACACGAACGCTTTGGCTAACGGGCGCGGACTGTCCACCGGATCTCCATCCGTAGCGCCTGTCTGGAACTCAACCGCCACCGTCAAAACATCCACACCGACCTCGTATATTCCCAGTTACACCTCATGGTATCCCACAGCACACCAGGACACTATGCAGCAGCCACAACTCATGTGAACCAGGACTGCTAAAACAACCCCGCCCCTCTATCCACCAACGGCCCAGTTCAGGGGACCCGACACAGGCCAGTCACTCTGCGGCCTTCCACACACCGGCACTCCGCAGCCCAGACCAGATGTGAAAACAGACAACTGCTGACACACTGGCCAGCGTGGACTGAACGAGAGTCGTCCACGCCGCCGGAGAGGAAACAAGTCTCTTTTTGAATTGAAGGGAATGCCGGGAAAGTGGGTCAAATCAAAGCTGCTGCTCTCCCCCTTTCCGTGACTTTTTGTTGTGTAAAAAATCACGAAACTGTACCCTAGTCAGAAATGTATTTCATTTTCTTCAAATTTGTAGTTTTCCATAAGAAATTTGGAATTACCGGTTTGTCCCTCCACAACACGGGCTGTGAGATCAACATTAACTGCGCATTTTCCATACGTTGGGCTCATACAGTCGCTTCAGGCTTCGCCATGGCGCGGTGAATGTGTAAAAAACTGGGATAAATCACACCGTGAGCAAGTATGATTTTCCCCATTTTAAAGGGAACAAAGAATTCTTTAAACAAAGTTATTTTGTATGTATGGCGTTTTGTGTTTATTTAAATATAACTTATTTAGAATTTGTTTTTGTTTTGTTTTTGTTTTTTTAAATCTGTTTGTATGTTTTATTTAAAACAAATGTTCTTTAAATTATGATGTGAGGCTGCACTATAAAACAGAAACACTTCCCTCGGATTTGAACCCAATTTGTAAAGCCGAGTGTTTTTTGGATCGTACAAAGAGGAGCCCAGTGCAGATAAACGCGTCCATCATCACCGTCAGATGGGAAGTGTTGACAGCTCTAATGTACAGAAATAGTCGTTTTCGTTGTGTGCTGAATAATTTGTGCAAAAGGATCTAAACATGATTGTGTTTATTAAAATTCATGTGTTTTTCCATTTCACATTGAAAAAAAAAAAAATAGTTTTATAGCTTACCGGTCACATTAATTTATTGTTTTGTTTCATGGAGTCTTGTATAATGTGTAAACTCGAACAGTAAAAATCTGTTTATGAAAGAAGCTACAAAATGTCATCGCAACGTTTATTGCTTTGTTGAAAATGAATGAAACTCAGGTAACTGATGACGCAACTGAATATCACGAATTAATATGAAAAAATCAAACTTATTTTGTAGCCTACTGAAAAAGGCCAAGAAAATAAATAGCCCTATCTCAATATTTAGCCAACGTATTTTAATATCCAAAAAGATTTGTTGCCCACAGACACCGCACCTTTAAAACACAAGAAAAATAGTATTAAGCTATTCAGACTGTACAGATATTAGCGTAAACCTGTACAAAAATATTCATAGTTTTTCTTGCAGTGTTGTGTCTCAAAACACCTCTAGCTTTTCATAGCAATCTGAACCACCGATTAATCTTGTGGTGGTTTCTGTAACACAGTAATTCCTCCGACAATAAGGCCACTTGTTTCTTTTCACTTTCGTTTAGCCGCTATAAGCTCTTTTCTGCTCTTGTGTGGTTGCTTTTGATGGCCGTGTGTTAAGTGAATAATCGGGCAGGTGCCGCTCAGAGGGGCAGATGAAGAAAGGCTGGGTCTGTAGGGGGGGGAATGCAGATAGGTAAAGAATGACATGTTCAAAGTGTCCTTTGTTTGGGGCTGATGGTTTAACTGCGCATTTTAAGAAAATTCTGATGCAGATAGATGCCGGCAAGTAACAAAACAAAGGATATTTCCAGTAATATCTTTTGCGGATAGATTCTTTCGATTCTAACCCGTAGACTTGACATTGTAATTTGCTTGTTTAGCTAGTTTATTATTATTATTATTATTACTATTACTATTGATTGAATAAATAATGATAGTAATTTACGATTTTAACTAAATTAGAATATAATGCATTATAATTTATAGAAGGGAAAAAAATCTGATTTTAAAAAATACTAGGAATTAATTTACCCTTGCATCTGCTGTTTGAGTATTGAGAGTTGTTATATTGCAGTAGGTTCTGGGGGTGCAGCAATTATTGTGACAAATTTTGACATTCTTCATGTGTGGTCTTTAAAAATGGCCTGGTCAAAGCAGGAAATGGCCCCGCGCGCTCTTATCACGAGCTCACTTCTCTCTGACTCCATTAATAGTTTTAAGACTTATTCAATTTGATAACTCTCCAGATAAAAAATACATTTAATACATTTATAATTATTATTATTATGTTATTATATTAATTTCGTCACCTTGGAATTATAAGGTTCTGAAATTTTTTTAAAAATTTAGTTATTATTCTGTGACAAATTGTCTTGCATTATGTGATGGTTTTTTTTTTTTTTTTTTTTTTTTTTTTTGTATACATTTTGTATATACAAAGTTGTATACATTTTGTGACTTTTGTTAGAAAACAAAAAGGGTCTATCCACAAAGGAGTAGCCTATATAATGCAAAAAAATAAAATAAAATTTGAAGCTCAAAATCTCAAAACTGCTCAGAATGCACATACAATCTTATAATTCCAAGGTGGCGATTTGTTGTTATCGTTGTTTGTAATATTAGCTATTATTATTCTTTACAGTCTCTAAAATCTAAAATTCATAGCCTAGTGTTTATTAATCCGTCTTATTTTACTGGTTTCCAAACTAAATTGGACTCATCTATTTTTTTTTTTTTTTCCTACCCAAGGCGTCATCTCGAGGATTTCCAGCGGCCTCGCTAAATTTTCAGAATACAGATTAATAATGTTTAACCTTCTAGTTGAAAATTAATGATTCAATTAATGATGAAAGTTAATGATTAATGCTAATACTGATATGAATCATTGCAAAAAAAAAACTTGTATCGTATATGTCTGATAAGTGTTGCAAAAATACAAGTTTAAAATATATGTCTTATCTTTTTTTTTTTTTTTTTTTTTTCTAAACATATTAAAAACACAACTCTTGGTAAGGAATAAAAGAAGAAGCCGTGTTGTTCTGTCTCTTTCTCCGACATGCAGCTGTGGAGCAGAGAGGGTCAGCGTTATTTCACTCTATTCTCCTCTTGATTACGCGCCGGGCCCATCAAACCAGACATAATTACAGTCATTCCCTCCTTACTTATTCTAATGCAGCTTCCCATCTACGGGATAATTATGAGCAATTTTTTTCGCACGTGGAATCTTTTGTTAACAAAAGAGATAGCGTACTGAAAGAAAATTTGCTGTGCGATGGGGGAAAAAAAGAAAAGGAAAAAAAGAGAGTGAAATAGGTGCGCAGCGGTAGTTATAAGTAAGGCTGGCAAATTGCTTGCAGGTGTATACCGAGAGATTTGTCAATGGGAAGAGGGATCAAAATGAGCAAAAGCACAATGTCGGAGTGATGAAGGCAGAGGTGAAATTATAGAACAAGGGCTGCTTTATTTTCAACTGGATTCTATAGACGAACTATCTCGCAATTTCAGACAGACTCTATTAATGAGGTAGAAAGCAGCGATTGGTGTACTATATTTTGTTTTCTCTAGACAACCGAATAAGATCCACATTCCCATTCCCAGGCGCTAAATTCGTTCAAATGAACCAATTCGTTTAGTGACAACGTTTTTATTAATGTTACTGTTTGAAGAAATACGGCGACATTTTCACGTCTTTTCTACTACATAACAACATATTAAAATAATATTATAAATGCAAAGTACGACAAACCTCTTTTTCAAACCACTTCGTTTCACTTATCACAATACCTCACAATACGCATAATAATGTATGCAAATTCCCCCAAAATAACTAAATAAAATAAGCCGAAATCGCATCCTTCTTACCTTATAATGTTCAGTAAAGCAGAACACAAAGATTGGCGGCGTCAATAGTAGCCTATAAGACGTCTAAAATCACTCTCGAGAGAAGCAGAAGAATGTGAAAAGAGAATCCAGCAGTCATGGCATGGGTTCGGCTCTTTGGGTCCCAGAATGTGGCTCCTCTAGCTGGGCTCAGAGCTGACAGACGCTCTCCGAGCAGGAATGAAAAATCCTGCTTTATTTTCCCTCTTTATAGCTGATGGAAAAAATTGCTGATTATTAGCATAAATGTTTACTCCTCATTACGCTGATGACATTGTGCACTCGAGATCTTGGTAATCTTTGGGAAAATTATGAGTAATTTTTAAAAATTTAAAGCAGCAGTTACCATGCAATTCAGGCTAATTTTGCGTAGGCTCCAAACGGATATAATTATCGCGGAGTCAAGATGTTATGCTAAAAACTATGCATTGATATTACCATTTATTATGTACATACAACTTTGACAATGTTGATGCTTGAAATAGCTGGAAATTGTCTTGCGCAAAAATTACAGTCCATATTAGGACATCTAAAATTGCGAAGAATTATATAGTAATTGCAGGCTTTCAGATCGGGGAGCCAGAATGCTCAACTGGAGCAATTGTGGATAAAATTACAGATCAGAGTATAAATTAGGGATGGGGTATGGCATTTTTCAAGTTGTCTACAGGATTCCGGAAGTGTCTAAAACCACATCGTTGCTAATCTTTCAGAGAGAAAGGCATGCAGACAGAGCATGTGCTTGAAGGCAGCTCCAGTACAACTTTACGTTCGTTTGCATTTGCAAGGTGTGACACTTGTCCATGTTGAACCTCCCGAGCTGAGAGACCTAATCAGTGTTAACAAGGACTGTGGCTGTTTTTGCCGAGACAGCAAAAATACAGGCTGACAGAAAGAGGTGCAAAACCCGTTGGTGCATGTCGTTTGGAATACGGGTTAACATGATCTGGTTTGGTGCGCTAGAATTGATGTGCTGTTTCATTGTTCTTGATCGCGTTAAGCTTGTCTCAAGGGACGGCGCGCGTGAACTGTTCTGAGACGCGTCTCGGGCCTGTACCGAAAGGCGCTCTGAAGGAAGCCGACCGCTCTTGGTTAAACATGGCATTCCCGTTTCCTGTCGTGTTTATTCTGCTGAACGGATAAAGTCTGGATCTCTGCGGGGCACATTTCAATACGGGCGTAGTCTAAGCCCGGGGCGACACCATAACATCTTGTAATGTGGCAATCACTGACAGGATACATCCTCATTACATCTGTATGCTTTACAGCTTTAACCCTCAAATAAACAAATTAATATAACACGAAAAGCAACCATGCTTACCTATATATTATTTCAAAAAGAACAATGGATATTAAGCCACGTGTGGTTTAAACATTTATCTTTTAATTTGAGAAGCTGTGACACTTGTCATACAAAATTAATAACAGGACAACTTCGTTATAATAGCATCTAAAACAGCATGGTTTTTCGAGTTTACAATTTTCTTTATCAGTAAATTAATTTAAAGTGAAACTGAATTTATCACGGTAGGCTAGGCCTATATGTTGTTGCAAAACAATTTTTTTATTTGAGCGATTAAACCATTTAATTTGAGGTCGTTATTTGTTTAAATTGTTGCATTAAATGTGCATGCATCACCAGTTTGAACATGTTGCATCACTCAGATTCCCTTGTATAATCGGCATTTTATTTTCTACGAAGCTTCTAAACAAATAAACAAGTTTTCCTTTGTTATATTGCATGGAAAATTAATATAGGCTACACGCAGCCGAGACCTTATAACAAGGGCCTTGTGTTGTGCGTGGGGTTGTGGAAGTTGTGAGAAATGTTTCCACGTTGTTTAGCTCGGGGCATTTGTGAGCCTGCATGCTTTCTTGACTGCGCTGACTTCATAAAAAGTCTGGAGCGCAGAGCTCTGACTCCAGAGAGTCTGAACCCAGCCGAACGCCTTCATGCCGGGGCGTGTTCGCGCGCTCATTCCCAGCCCGAGGCTCTGTAGCTCGTCTCGCTTCTGTCGGGCTCCCCGAGCCTTTGTCTTCAAGTTTTATGTCTACAAAAAATTAAAGAACGTCAGACCATGTTCCTTTAGTGAAAAAAAAAAAAAAAAAAAAAAAACCGTGCTCATGCTATTTTTGAACCCGAAAAAAGTTAGGCTACATAAACTCTCGTGACCTACTTATTACAGAGTAAGCTAGACACACCTGTCACGCTAGTCAACAAAAGGTGAATTTGTGGGTTTTGTGTGAAACATTTACAAGACGTTGCACCGCGTCTCCAGCCAGACTTATTAAAGACTAGAGACTTAACTGGCGCCGAAGCTAAAATAGGGAGGCGTGGACAGATCTACGAAAAAAATAAAAATGAAACCCAACAAACATTCGAAATCCCCAATGAATCAATACATCTACAATGCGTTCACATGAAACATTTTATTTAAATAAGTCTGAATCATTATAGTGGCAGAAATGTTCATTTGGATTTTAAAATAAATAAAACAAAGCACTCCAGAGAAAATATCCTTTTACATGTGAACATGGCTTTAGGACAATCAGTAGCTTTCGAGTGTTTTTCATTAGTGTTTTGTCCGTATTATTTAAAACAGTGAGAACCCTATATGATATCCTATAATGACAACATTATTAAATAGACGCGGTGGAACACATGGGCAGAGAGGGACACCAAATTCCCAACTTACCTTACTTACTAAATATAAATCTAACATGAAGTCTAAAATAAAAGACAGGCGCATGAAACACATTTACGGTGGGAAAGGACAGTTAAGTTATTTTCAAAAGGCACCGAACAGCTTCAGGTTGTGCTACATGTGCTCTTACACCCTGCTGTGATATTCACTCCAATAATGTCCACGTGAGTTCTCTAGGCTTTGGATCATAGTAGGGTTTAATCCATTGATGTACCACCACCCATAGAACAAAATAAATAAATACAAAAATAATTGTATATGTTTGATTCTTTAGTGTCTGCTTGTTGACGACATTGCATGAAGAGAAACAGTGTTACGCCCAAACCGCACTGGCAATGATCAACGTGGCAAAGGTGAAGAGATCTCACCATTCAGACTGGAAAACAGGCCTAAAAGTCATTTGTTGCAAGTTCACAAAATGAATTCCCCAGTCTTTTTTGTGTCAGTCGAGTCAAAATATGGTCCCGGCGCTAACAGTTGTGTTGTGGTGATGCGGTGGCTGTAGATGGGTCGCAGAGTTCGTGGATGTGTACCAGGGGTAGTTTGTCAGAAATGAAGGGGTAGTTGTGTTCGGGGGGCTGCTGCTCTGGGACAAACCCCCCGTGTTTACAGTGTTCATTCTCTGGTTGTGCGCGAAGTCCCAGGCTGTGTTGAGAGGCGGCGAGTGGTGAGGTGGAGACTCGCTGGAGGCCACATGCTGCTCGGGCGGGATTTCTCCACTTTTCCACAACTTCTTGAACTTCGAACGACGGTTTTGGAACCAGATTTTTACCTGAAAAACAAACCAACAATTCAGCATCTAGAGTAGCATTCAAACAACGCCGCTGAATCATGTTTTACAAAAAATATATATCATTGTTTTCATTATTACCATGTGTATGGGATGTTAATTTCACATTTTGTAATAAATCAACCCGAACCATTGAAATAATCACACGCACTGTTCGCTTTAATGTTAATGATATAAGAATAAAGGAATGTTGTTAGGATTTAAAATTTGTTGTTGTTATTATTACACACAAAATGCTAGGTTGTTTCAACCCAAATTTGGTTCAAATATGGACAAACCCAGCCGTTGGGTTAAATTTTGAAATTAAATTTTTAACCCAACGGTTGAGTTTGTCCATATTTGACCCAAATTTGGGTTGAAACAACCCAGCATTTTCAGAGTGTACTGAATCCCAATTTTGTCAGAGATTAGTGAGCATTTATGCTATTAAACAAAATCATAATTAAAGCGTTTTTGCTGGATGGTTGGTGTTTTATTTCGATGTGGAAAGCATCTGTACCTGTGTTTGCGTGAGGCCCAGAGATGCGGCTAGTTCAGCTCTCTCCGGCAAGGCCAGATACTGAGTCTTCTGAAACCTCCTCTGCAGGGCCGCCAGCTGGAAACTCGAGTAAATAGTTCGCGGTTTTCTGACTTTCTTTGGCTTTCCATTAACCATTCGAATTTCAGGTTCACTTTCGTCTTTTTCTGGGAGAGAAAACAAACAAACATAGTTGTAAATAAAAACCGTCTGAAGGAACTGAAATACCTCACGGAAACGAATCTTTCGAAATAAAACCGCAATGCAATATTAAAAACAACATTTATGTTTCACATATTAGCCTATATAATCACAATAACACGCGCAATTAAAATCAGCTCTATAAAGTAATGATTTATGCATTGTAATAGATATGTAATAAACTTGTAATAATTGTTTTTCTTCACTGCCACTCAGTAAATAAATACTAACAGTACCATTTTAATGTAAATTACAACGAATTGCCCCAAGTGAGCAATAACAAGAGAGAGATATATTTACCAGCATCTGCAGGAGTTGGCGAGGAGCAGGAGCCGTACGTGCCGTAGGGACCAAAAGCGTTGCCGAAACCCAGTTCATATGATTTGGTGTTGTACTGAACGCTGTTCATGCTGTTGTTCTGGTATTGGTAAGAGCTGATCTGGTCGTACGGAGAGCCAGCGCACTGTCCGGCCTGCTGGTTATTATTATAGTAGCTGCTGTCGGTAGCGGTGGAGACCGGAAGAGTCGGTGATTCCTGGGATTTGTGCAGACTGTGGTAACTGCTGGAGGTAATCTGGTTTGAATGCATATCTGTACTGAGGCTGTCAAAAACTCCAGTTATGTTTTTCATAACGCAAAAATACCTAAATGCACGTCCAACGAAAGAACAAACCCATAAAACTATTCTAAAGCACAAAACTTGATACGTTTTCTGAGTTAAGTTGCATTCCACTTTGGAAGAGAACAAACGCAGAAGCGACGCAAAGCAGAACTGTGATTGTCTGTCAGCAGAGATGCGGGAGGACGGACATTTATCGCGCGTCATGGGGGAGGATGAACTTGTGTGCGTGAAGCAGCCAATGAATGCGGGATACACACAGCTCACATATGCATACACATGAAATGTGTGCATCCTGTGTGGTGATGGTTAACGGCAACACTTTATACTACATAAAAACACATTTTGCAACAACCTTCTTAAAAAACACTTTTTTATCATCACATTTTTATTCGTTCGCTTAACGAATCATTGATGTAGCGTAATCAAATTAAAAACGATCATGAAAACATTGATTCTTATCGCTATTTCACGTAGGTACTTATGGGCTTCTTCTGTAAATCTGTATAGCCTATAACGTTTGTTGATTTATTAATAAAAGGTTTAACCAAAACGGTAGCACAATGTGTTGTGTTTGAATTACGCTTCAGGAACTTTTACAAATGATAGTTTTAACGCGCAAAACCAGCAATAGCCTATGCCTGAAGAGCAAATAATGGAAGTGCACATTTTGCAATGATTCTTCTTAAAACAGAGATGTGATTTCAACCCAGCAGTTAGCCTTTCGACTTCAGATTTGCTTAGTTTCTTAGCGTTAAACAACACAGGGGAACTGCTCTTTTCTGCATGGCATCCTGACCTGCTGCGACACCTGTCGGTGAAAAGTCACATTTTTCTGCATGTGTTTGCTGTCGTCCTGTTAAACCGTATTCTAAAAATTACATATCTTATTGTTTTAAGGATTTAACACTGATTGAGATAAAGTTTCCAGCTCATATAGAAGAAGCAAAGTAAGGCTATATCTGCAGTGCAATAAAGGTCAGTCCATTCATTTTTCAGTTGATTTTACAATGTACACCCTCTAGCAGTATCCGTGAATTTGAAAAGCCTAGTTTTCAAACCAAGTGCTTATACCAGGAATAGGCCTATTAAGTGCTGAAATGCATCGTAAAAACACAAAGTCAGTCACCTGAAGGACACGTAAAGTAAACCCGCAAAATCCCCTTCAGCGGCTTATCTTTTAAATGATTAAATTAACAAACTAACTCATTAAATAAAATTTTAATTTGATTTGTGCGGACAATAAAAAGCAGCAAAACCACAAAAGTCTAATGTTTGCATGCTTATATATATATATATATATATATATATACAGTGCACAGCATAAATGAGTACACCCCCTCTGAAACTTCTGAAAGTCAGCAATTACTCAGTTACTTAGAAGACATGTTAGGGTTCTTTAGAGATATAATGTTCCAGCAAGTCTGCTTAATCAATTACCAAAGAAGCATGTCAAAATTATTCAGGAACATAAGATTTTCTTATCAAAGTGATAAAATGTTGTGTAGCAAAAATGAGTACACCCTCCTAAAAGTTACTAAATAAAACGAAATAAAAATTTCTGGTGTAAGATTAAGGCAATGTTTGATCAACAGGTAAGTATGTTGAACCAAAACATTTAAAGAGAAGTAATTTCTTGACAATTAAAAGTGTTATATAGCCCACTGAATCATTCTCAGACTTAATGCTGACAACAATGGAAGCACTTGAGAAATAACTTTCAGGAGACTTATTTCTTAGAACAAAAGAGGACAGTGGTACAAGAGGATTATCAAATCATTGTTTTAAGTGTGAAAATATAGCAAAAGTAACACAGAAACAGAACAGAACAGAAATTCAGAAACAATGGACTTGTGACAAGGCCCCTGAAATAATCACTTTCATTTAGTGATGAGGGATTTTTTTGCTAGACAAAGAGCAGGAGAAATACCAAGCGAGTGTCTCAGAGCCAGCAAAAGCTATGAAAAGAGTGACTGTTTATCTCACAGAGTAAGATGCAGCCTGCAGAAATGACATGCATGGTTGTTGTTCTCACTGGAACTACCTATTGTAGCCAAA
Organism: Ctenopharyngodon idella; assembly: GCF_019924925.1. NCBI lineage: Eukaryota > Metazoa > Chordata > Actinopteri > Cypriniformes > Xenocyprididae > Ctenopharyngodon > Ctenopharyngodon idella. The sequence goes on along the minus strand of NC_067228.1, from coordinate 32,155,497 downwards.
ACACAATAAAGTCAGTTAGCCATTCCCAAAGCCCATATTTACAAAATATAGATTCTGGGAATCAATACTCTGGTCTCATGAGACCAAATCAATCATTTTGGATCTAACAGCATCCAAAATGTTATGGTGTTGCTAGAGGAGTACAGTGAGAAGTGCCTGGTTCCCACAGTACAGTTCAGTGGTAGTAAAGCTCTTATATAGGGATGTATGAGTGCTGAAGGTGGGAGTTGTGCTTTATCAATGCTGTCATAAATTCCCACACCACTGTGTAATTTAATACACAAACTTGAAACAGAAGATGTTACCCTTTCCTCATTCCCTGCATTGTTGGGCATTTTTTCAACATGACAATGAGGATATGCATTCTCCCAAGGTGAAAAACCTTCTGTGGACATGTATTGCACTCAGTCTTAACACTCTTGAGCACCTGTGGGGGATTCTGTAAAGACGAGTTGAGCAACACTCCCCATTAAAGATCAGGGCATTTAAGGAGCTCATCATCCAGGAGTTAAACAGGACAGATGTGACAAATTGTCATGAACCTGTACACTCCGTGCCAAGAAGGGTCAGAGCAGTATATTCAAAATTATGGAGGGCATACTAAGTGCTAGAATATTATACATTTGTTGAATTAAATCTAGGGTGTACTCATTTCTGCAATCCTTAATTTAAACAAAATTGGCTAATTTACTTATTTTATGGCTATTAATGACATATATTTCTCAGTTTTTATTATGTATATGTTTAATACATTTTAGTTTTGCCATGTTTCCATGAATTGTATTAGTGATCATAAAGAAAATACATCTTTTGTATTTGTTCAGAGGGGGTGTACTCATTAATGCTGTGCACTGTATATATATATATATATATGTATGTATGTACCGATCAGGCATAACATTATGACCACTTACAAGTGAAGTGAATAACATTGATTATCATTGATCTTTGATAACATTGGGATATATTAGGCAGCATGTGAATATTTTGTCCTCAAAGTTGATGTGTTAGTAGCAGGAAAAATGGGCAAGCTTAAGGATTTGAGCGAGTTTGACGAAGGCCAAATTGTGTTGGCTAGACGACTGGGTCAGGTCATCTCCAAATCTACAGCTCTTGTGGGGTGATCCCGAACTGCAGAGGTCAGTATCTATCAAAAGTGGTCCAAGGAAGGAACAGTGGTGAACCGGCGACAGCGTCATGGGTGGCCAAGGCTCATTGATACACATGGGGAGCGTGTGGTCCGATCCAACAGACGAGCTACTGTAGCTCAAATGGCTCAAGAAGTTAATGCTGGCTCTGATAGAAAAGTGTCAGAATACAGTTTGTTGCATATGGGGCTGCATAGCCACAGACCAGTCAGGGTGCCACCGCCGAAAGCGCCAACAGTGGGCACGTGAGCATTAGAACTGGACCATGGAGCAATGGAAGAACGTGGCCTGGTGTGATGATTCACATTTTCTTTTACATCATGTGGATGGCCGGGTGCGTGTGCGTCGCCTACCTGGGGAACACATGGCACCAGGATGCACTATAAGAAGAAGGCAAGCCGGCAGAGGCAGTGTGATGCTTTGGGCAATGTTCTGCTGGGAAACCTTGGGTCCTGCCATCCATGTGGATGTTGCTTTGACACGTACCACCTACATAAGCATTGTTGCAGACCATGTACACCCTTTCATGGAAACGGTATTCCCTGGTGGCTGTGGCCTCTTTCAGCAGGATAATGTGCCCTGCCACAAAGCAAAAATGGTTCAGGAATGGTTTGAGGAGCACAACAATGAGTTTGAGGTGTTGACTTGGCCTCCAAATTCCCCAGATCTCCATCCAATCAAGCATCTGTGGGATGTGCTGAACAAACAAGTCCGATCCATGGGGGCCCCACCTCACAACTTACAGGACTTAAAGGATCTGCTGCCAACATCTTGTTGCCAAGATACCTTAGCACACCTTCAGGGGTCTAGTGGAGTCCATGTTTTGGCAGCAAAAGAGGGACCAACACAATATAAGGAAGGTGGTCATAATGTTATGCCCAATCGGTATATATATAGCCTATATATATAGCCTATATATAAAGGCTAGACAAATAGCCTTTGGGAAAAATCTATTTGCATGTATTGACTCGTCAAGACGTCTCCCCACGCCATCTTCATTCTCTTCTTCCTCTCTGACTCTCTCCAGCACCACAGTCACTGTTATCTCTTTAGGAAGGAAAGAGCAGGGCAGTGAGAGCACCGCTTGATTGGTGAATGTCCCTGACGCGCAGCTTCCACCTCCAGGCTATTGTGCACTACTGCAGCACTGGCAACAAGGTGAACCTAGTTATTGGCCCACTCAATATCCTCGTTATTTGCAGGATCGCTCAAGGCCTCAGACTGGGTAATCGTTGTCTCCATGCCTCCACTAACCCTGCAGCGTGCGCTTCGACCCACATATGAATTTCTGAAAATATAAATTAAACACTGAACGAAGCATTGTGTAGCTACATATAAGTGTTTGTGTAAAAGTAATAGATTCTTCTGCACAAAATAATGAAATAAATAAAAAAATATTTAATTGTGCAGGTTATAGCCTACTGTGACGAATGCTGGGGATTTTAAATTAGAGGTTTATTGCAATACGTAGCAGTTATACAGTATACCAAGTAAATGTTATAATACAGGCTATGTCGCCATGTTGCTTGTGCCGTTAATTTTACACAAGTTAAAAAAAAAAAAAAAAAAAAAAAAAAAAAAGATGACGTTCGAAGACAAAGCAACTTTATTTATGGCACATTTCATACACATTTAATAGCCTATTGAAAGGGCTTTACGAAAATAAAATAAAATAAAATAAAATAAAATTATAAAAACTAATCGTAGGAGGGATTAAAATAATAAGTAGGCCTAGCCTAAATAAAATGACATCAATGAAAAATCAAATAAAACACTTTTTCACACATGCACACATTCTATAATTATCATAACCGGTAGTTTAATGCGTCCAAAGCAACGGATCAAAATCTCTTTCTCTTTAAAAGCCGATGTGAGAGTTAAAAATTAATCTAGTGTTAGTAATCTAGAGAATTCTAACAGGCAGCTGTGCTTCTCATGAACAGTAGTATGAAGCACTCTGACGTGTTCTTTTCTATAGGCTAACTGGTTCACTGTGGGGAAAAATATGCTACCGACTATTCTGCCATGTTGATGTAAGTTTGATATCTGGATTATTTGTCTTTCTTTCTTTCTTTCTTTCTTTCTTTCTTTGTTGTTGTTGTTTATTTATTATTTTATTTTTTTGTCCTGCTTTATGCTTATGCTTGAACCACTCATGATGACACACTAACAGGTTGCCAAAGGTCATTAAAATAGCAACAGCACCTCTACTGACAGTGGACGGTATCACATCCAGTTTAGTGACCACCAGAGGAATACACCCCACTAATCCTACGTTTGACTCATGGCTCATGCATATTAATTAGATTACTCGGCGTTCGCCCAGTAGGCCTGTTTGATTGGCTGAAAGGCAAATCTTGGTAAGCAGTAGTCTCTAGTCATCTACGGAATTATCGGATCCTACAATTGCAAAGACTAAGTTCATTAATACTGTAGCCTACGCTATGTGCCTAGACGTTGCTGCAACTCAAGCAACATCAGAATGACCTATTTAAAATTCGTGACATGTTACGCTTCAGAAATCCACTTGGACCCTGGCAGCAGTTACTGCAGCGAGCCAGCAGGTGGCTCTGCTCTCCGCGCAATGAAAAACCAACAGTGCCCTTCCTTGCCATTTGTAGGTGACTTTTTTACATACAGTATATGACAACATATGCTCTACATTGACAAATATGCATATAGTATAAGCTATTATTACATGTTATACTGCATTCACTTTGATATTCATCGTCAAATTTATTGTTTTGTGTAGCCTATTATGTTGTGTGTATAGTATTAAAAGTGAAAGATGTTTGAAGTGCCTTTCAGTGCTGAGGATCATCGCGTTGTAGGCTATTGCTAGGCTATTATGCAAATATGAGATATGACTAGTCTTCTTAAAGGAATAGAATAGTTCAAGTCACCTTTATATATAGCGCTTTGTTCATATGATTTTTATTGTCAAAATATCATTTAATAACTTAACCTTTTCACTGTATAGCATAGGTAGGCCCTATGTCCAAATTTACAACTTTTTTGCTATTACAATATAATCCCTGTAACCACAAAAAACAAGGATTTTAACTAAATTACAGCTAATGCCTGAGTTTTAATATAATTTTTTATAAAATTATAAGCTGCCCATTAAACCCTGAAAAAAATGGCCCCATTCACTTCCATTGTAAATGCCTCACTGTAACCTTTAAAAAAAAAAAAAAGAAAGAAAGAAAAACAGGGATGAGTCAAAATTAATTTTTGAGGTAACATTGTGCCAAATTGCTGTTAATTGAGCTTAACTTGTTATGAAACCCATAACATTCCTTGAAGTGTTGTACATTTGCTTATACAGATGGATTGAGGTCACATACTGCTAAAGAGCAAGCACATTTTCCAGTTTAATCCAGTCTGCTGATATGCCTTGCTGTGTTTGCAAGGACCATTTAGTTGGTTGGTATAGTTATCTGTCAGCCTAAAATTGTTTGTGGCGTCTCTTGACTCATATCTGAGAGTGCGTTCAGTCAGCCTAAAATTGTTTGTGGCGTCTCTTGACTCATATCTGAGAGTGCGTTCATTTCTGAAATGCTGAGGGCAGAATCTGTATCGGCAATGATAAAAGTTGGAAATGAGCCAGTGGTTTGATGCGTCTTCTCACAAGGTGATTCCAGAATAAACAGCAGTGTTATTGTGGTGTCTTTTGACTTTCCAAACATTGATGAATATCACAGTCATTTATTTGCTTGTTTGTAATGAAGAAAATCCAGAAATTTGATCAATTTTTAGTACAGGATTCCATTTTTAAAGCAGATGCATTAGCATACTGATAACTATGGAGCCCCTAAATGGACATGGAATGGATGATGGACAAAAATATGAGATGGGAGGAAAAATTACATTTCAGTGCTTTTGTGTTCTCTCACAAATGTTTTGTGTTCCCCAGAGAAACTTCACATTCGCTCGCAAAAGCACTGAAATGCACACATATTTTTTCCTCCCATCTCATATTATTTCCATCACAAAATTTTTGTGAGAGAATGCAAAGTTTCTCATGGAAATGCAAGAGATTTGCCAGGAAATGCAAAAGCATTGGAATATAATTTGTCCCATCTTTTTACTGTTGCCATGTCCCTTTAAGGACTCCATACACTGTAAAAAAAGAAAAGAAAAAAAATTCAGTAAAAATAGGGCACATTGTACATTATAAATATGGAGGGATTTTCCATCTTGTTTTTAACTATATTTTGTATTAGTGGAAATTTCCGTAAAATTACTGGATAATGTCCTGGCAGAAGATTTTATTGTTTTTCACCACCAAATTATGTGGCAATTCATAGGTTTTGCTTGCAAAAACCATAAAGTTTTGATAGTATCCTACAGTACAATTACATATAATGTGATATTAAACCATTTGCCATATGGTAATGTAACATAATGCAATACAGTTAGTCAATTTACAGATTTTTTTCTGTAGCATTTTTACAGTTATATATATATATATATATATATATATATATTTCACAGTGATCATTATGAAGGCCCTCAGTATGGTGATGTTAGTCATAAATGTATGAATCTCTTTATTACAATTTTAACAGAGGCAATTTCTTATGAAGCACATTTGAAGACTGGTTTACAGTTGTCAGCACATTTCCCAGCCTTGAGATGTAGTCATCAAATACTCAGCCGCTATCAAAATCACAGCAGCTGAATTGTTGTCTTTCATATATGTAAAGGGTAACAGGAACTTAGTTTCATAGTGTTTTTACAAGATCACTTGTTGTTTGATGAGTACATTCCAGGTGAGAATCTTTGTGGTTTCTTAGCTTTAGGAAGTTTAACAAGTTTCAGAATGAGAACAAACCATTAACCAAGAGACGATCAGAGGCTGTTTGGCAGGACAGACAGCATGTGTGATGAGTGCTCCATGTGAGATGAGCAAATGTTCAAACAGAGGCTTATGGGTGGGTCTTTTATATACAGAGAGAAAGGGTTTTCACATGCAGTTGAAGAGCATGAAGTTCACTGTGTTCACTATGCAAATAACAATGAAGTCCAGTTTCAACAAGCATGACTTCACTTTCTATAATTTACATCAACATTTGCTCTTTTTTTTAATTTGCCAGACACTTGTTATGGTTTCCTGCGATTAACTGGAGAGCATGAGGCTATACAGAGATCATGGTTTCAGTCCATAAAAAAATGCATACTTAAGTTATAATGCCTGCTACAGACTGTGCGATTTCGGCAATCCTGTAAGATCATTACAAATCACACTGTACGACATGGATCTAATAAACTTGGGTACGACATGGGTTGCACTTTATTTTACAGTATGTGTACTTACATGTACTTACATTGTACTTACCTTAGAAAGTACTGGGTAATATAAGGTAACTACATGGATTAAGGTTAGGTTTATGGGTAGGTTCAGGGTTAGAACCTAGTTATTACCCAGTTATTGCAATTACTATAATGAGTACATAGTATGTACATGAGGAACAGGACTGTAAAATAAAGTGCTACCGCAACATGTAGGCTATGTAGACTGTATGATAATGACACCTATTTAATGGTAGGCTATATGACGCAAGTTAATATAGAAGAATAAAACGTCATCAGCATGCACTAATGGTAGACAAACAGAGCAAGATGAATATGCCATTTCATGTTTCATGTTTCATAAGCCATCTTTTGAATCGTGGTGATTTCTGTGGTCGTGCATGGCACTGTACGACATAAGAACACCAGGAGCCATGCACGACCACAGAAATCACCACGATTGGTCGTCTTTCATCTGGGACAGCCCAAAATCGTATCCCAGGCATATGACGTGCACCCTGAATGTGCTGTACAGTAGATGAAAGTGCTTGCATATGCTATTGTCCACAGTCAGGAATACCTTAAATGTAATGTTTCTTTGGAATCAATCACATGACTTTGGAAAATGTACTCATAATGTTTTTAAAATCAGTGTGATGTTGTCATACACACGAGAGTTCTGAGATGTGCTGCACCAGACAGTGCCGGCCAGCTGACACATTGTTCAATCAGATGTAAAAAACGAGATGAGACGGGGAGCAGGTGGCACACCGACTGATGTCAGTGCTCTGGAGCTGTGTGCATATTTATGGTTGAGTTAGCAGAGTATAATCATTTAAATTATGATGTCATCATAAAATCAATCCCTCTGTGTTGCATTGTGGTGTTAAGACTATTCATGCACTTATTTCCTTTTTTAAAAAAATATCAGTACAATGTAAAAATGCGTATGTACACTATAAGTGCATTGTATCAAAATGATTCATTTAAATGTTACTACATAATAGTTAAAGACACCTAATGTAAAGTGGGACCCAATATGCCAAAAATGAGAAGTATGACTAATGATGACAAATGAATGTGGTGGTCACTTTATCTGGACTCCAAGATGGTCACAACTACTTTTAGTTTCATCTGTTTGGTAATCCTGCAAATGGGACTGACTTCATCATGAATGTTTTATCAATCATAAAAAGCTCATGGATTATTCAGCACATTTTACTATTGCTCTTATTCTTGTGCTTTCTATAAGCGATTTCTCAAACTTTGATGTGTCTTTTAGGGAGTTATTAGAAGAGACAGATAAGGATTAGATTGGACTCCGCTATTTGTGATTTCATGCACTGTAGCCACAACAAGAAACAGTGACCTTGTCCTCCGTTCACACTCCTCTTGAGACACACATAGCATTGCAATCAGTACATTACTCTCTTTCAGACTAAAAGGTGTGCTGGCACATAAAACAGATGCAGGAATTGCTAATTGCTTAAACCATTTTGAAAATATTACCCCCTCTTTTCTTTTTCGTTTTTGGACTCTGTAACAAAAACAGATTCCAAATCCATTACAGTAAAATCTTGTCTCATAGCAACTGTATCATATTTAAAAATGTTGGCTCTCTGATTTACAGCATTGTTAAAGATTTTTATTTATTTATAAAAAAAAAAAAAAAAAAAAAAAAAGGAAAGGCACAATGTACATATTGGAACAGCCTTTTCTTCCTTTAACTTAAAATTCTATACTTTTTTTTTATTTTTTTTTTTTAACATAGTTAACACCAATGACAATAAAACTATGAAAGAAAACATATTATTAACATATTATTAAATTATAAGTTTTTCTTACTTTGCCCCCCAGCAAAAACACTGAAATCAAGCGTAGCGTCAGTTCTGGCAGGTCACGTCAGTCAAGCTCACATCAGCTGATTTCCAGGTGACTCATGTATAGGAATACGACGCCTATCAAAGCATCAATATATAAGCTCTTCAGTATTATCAGCAGCTATCACATTTCTCAGGAGCTAATTACCCTCCTCCATGCCCAGCTCCTCCTCTCGACAGTCAGGATTTGGCCTTCTGGTTCCCCTTGAATCAGAGTAATTCTTGAAAAATGTGTATATGTTAAATTATTGACATTAATGATATCTGCACATTTATGTTGGTTCTGTTCCCTAAGGGGAGTTATTGCTGCTCTCCCTGTTCTTATCCATGCTAGGCTCCATGGATGCGCAGGGAGTTCTTGCCCAGAACAGAACCATACAGCCAATACAAACTCTATGCAATTATCATTCATATTTGACAATAGTGGTCCTGACAGAAGTGCTATTCATGATGAAGTGGACAGTGGGTTTTAAGGCGCCTGGCAAATCCAAACAAAAAACCAATTAATAAAATAAATAAAATCGGGTTATAGAATGATCCCTTTTATATGGGCTTTCTTAAATATTTGAAATTGTTTTCATGTCCGAAAGGAACACATGCTGTATTCACGGCATATCGTAATTATCATCATTTTGCATTGACAACACGTGACTGGAGCTGTTCACATCTTTGGACTGGGAATTATGAGTTTTTATGGCAACACTATCAATGCCTAAATGAATCTGCATTGGTCAGGTGGTACAAGAAGGAGCTCTCCGAAAATTCCCAGCTTACAAGCTCTACGAGGACGTAAACACTTTTTACAAGTTGAAATCTCGTAATTATGACATGCCGTGAACACACCTTTATTTCTTATTTTGAGAATGACCCAACTGCATACTGCCCCCTCTCATGGTGTCTGTTTGGGTGGTTAAAGACCAGCAAAAGCATTACACAAGTTACCAGTTAAGTTATGTAACGAAGCTGGACTCAGGCAGGGATCCATATGCAAAGCTTTATTGAAAGGTGAGCGTAGTCGTACAGGCATGGTCTAACAGGAACAAACAGGAACAGCAAGGTACAGGCAGAGTCGTGTTCGGGATACAGGCAGTAGATTAGGGCAGGCAGATATCGTTCACAATCCAGATAACAACAAACAGTCCAAAGGCAGGCAGCAGGGAATCGTAAACGGTAAACAGACAGGATCGGTAACAGACAGACAGACAAGATATAAACGCTCAGAAATGTACACAATGTGAAACAAGACTTCGCCCTGAGGTGGTGTGTGAGTGAGTCTTTTATAGTCCAGGTGATGATCTACAGGTGTGTGTGGCAATTGGTGATTGGTGTGGAATGTGTGCATGTGACTGGTAGGGAGGATTATGGGAATTACAGTCCAAGAACAGACGGTGATCATGACAAGTTAACTATTTTGTTGCTGTTCTTTTTTTTTTTTGCGATTTCTATAAAGATTTAAAGATTGCCCCTAAAAATCCCATTATATGTAGCCTACTTGGGGTCTGAATTTCATTTTTTTTTTTTTTTTTTCAGTATTTATTCTTCAACATTCATCTGGATTGAATAAACCCATACAGGTTCTGTGGATTTAAAACTAGCCAAATTTGAGCTACACTGGACTGTAAAGTGTATTGACATTTATAACTATAACACAAATTATTACAAAGGACTCTGTGTGGCATGTAGTACTAAAGGCTTAATAAACATTAGAAAGCATTTAAAGTTATTCATTCGGAGGTATTCATCGGTCACTAGGGGCAAATCAGTGTTGAGGCTGTACTGTACTGAGGGGTCAAAGGTGAACACCACTCTTACAGTCATCATCAATCACAGGCAGCAAATAAAGCACACAGGATTGTGAGGACACAAAACCACAAAGAGACTCTAAGCTATTGTGAATTGTCTTCTATCTGTGGGATAACTTCACAGACTTCCCAGCATGCTTTCTTTTCTAGAACTATATGGGATTTCTCCTTTTTGCCCATTATTGAACCACCAAGCCTAAATATCCTAGGATCGATTTAACAAGTGGGGGAGGTGCGAGATTCTGCCAAGTGAAATCCAGCCCTGGATTACATTAATGGATCTAGAGAGCAGAGCATTAATTTTTTTCCTGTGATGTATAAATCAAGTCCAGCACCGCACTGTTCCTCCTCTAGTGGGTGCCTTTTATACACAGTTAAATGAGCATACATGAGCAGATGCACAACATTTAGAGCACAAGTTTTTTCAGCTCGCCATCTGAAAGAATTACAGATTTCTCCTATGATGATCTTGCTGATGGTCAAATGTTTTAACAGAAACTCAGTATCTGTAAAAAAAAAAAAAAATATATATATATATATATATATATATATATATTTAGGCCTACATTTAAGATTTATGTATTTGAATTGCATATAAATTTTCCATCCACATGGATTACATAGTTTTAATCTAGTTCACACTAAATGATTTTCTAAGTCATCAGATCACTGTTCTTTTCACACTGCATGACTATCTGGGGTAGCATTCAGTCGCTGCTGTGTGCATTTTGCACGATGGATTGGCAACAGGGGGTTTCATATTACATGACTTTACAATCGGAAGAATCGCCGACAACTCTGTCTGGTCTGTAAACTACATTTCACAACCAAACACATGCAAGAAGTGATAAGAAAAAAACGCAAGGTCACACGTGAGACCGGAATTGTTATTAAAAATGTTAGCCCGCAAAAAGTTTGCGATCCAAATTGTCTGTGTGCTAATTTGCAGCGAAAAGGGGGGGAAAAAAGATCACGGAGGAGAAAATGGTTGGGGAGACGTGAAACTCCTTTTTTTTCTATCCGCCACTATGGAGATACGTGAGCCCACCACAGACCGTGGACTTCAGCCTGCTGTGATGGACAAGACCGAGCTTGCTATGAGGACGGAGAGAGACATCACCCCGGAGCCTGAACCACTAGCTGTGTCTGACCAGGTGCATGAGCCCACAACACTGTGCGTCGCCAAGGGAATGTTAGTGGAGTTCGAGGGCTAAGAGGAAAGCCCTGCCCACAACCTTGCCGCTGTGGATGTTATAGACATGGTCTCTGGAAGATATTTACAGGAACTATTGGATGTGTTTGAGGAGGGAAAGTACCTGTTTTTCCAGACCCCGCTGGTTCCGTCCAGCCCTAACTCTCCTGTGTCCCTGCTGGTTCCGCCCAGCCCTGAATCTCCTGTGTTCCCGCTGGTTTTGCCCAGCCCTGAATCTGCCCCGCCTCTGCTGGTTCCATTCAGCCCCTCTGCATCTCCTACACCAGGGATAGGCAACATCGGTCCTGGAGTGCCGCTGTCCTGCAGAGTTTAGCTCCAACCCTAATCACACACCTGAACAAGCTAATCAATGTCTTCAGGACTACTAAGGCTACAGTCAGGTGAGTTTTTTTTTTCAGGGTTGGAGCTAAACTTTGCAGGACAGCAGCATCCAGGACCAACATTGCTTATCCCTGTCCTACACCATTATGTGAGGATCTGCCTCAATATTTCAAGTCACCAGCTCCACCCAGCAAGGAGGATCTATTGGCTCCACCTCCAGCCTCAGTACCCATCACTCCAGTACCCTGTCAACCCATCGGCTCCGCCTTTGCTCCTCCCTCCCTCGGCTCCACCAGAAAACCATCATCCTGACGGCTCCACCGGGCTCCCTCGTCCCACCGGCTCCACCTTGGTTAGACATCGTCCTGGGTGCACCTTTGGCTCCTTCTGGCTCCATCTTCTCCCTGGCTCTGCCTTCGTCCTCAGTCCCACCAGCTTCGCCTCAGTCTTCAGGCTTCCTGGTTACACCTTGGACGCTTGTCGCCGCGGCTCCACCTTGGTCTCCACAGCCAGGAATGTTGTGTGGGCCCTTCGGCTCATCTGCTTCACCTGGGTCTCCATCTCCAGTGGCTACATCTCCATCGACCATCCCCAGGGTGTCGTCTGCCAAGTCAACACCATGGCTCCTTCCTCCCTTGACTCTGCCCTGGCTTCATCCTGGCTGGTCTCTGCACCAATATCTGGCTCCTCCTGCTCCTGGCTCCCCCTTGGCTCCTCCCACCCTCCACTCCCCCATGGACTTATGTGTTGGACTTTGTTTTTTGGACCTCTCCAGTTCCTTGTCCTCCTCCAGAGCCCTCACCCTCTCTCCTCAGTTGGACTATTTACGAGGATGCACCATTTTGGGAGGGGCCGTCCTGTAACTGTTATGTTCTGTTTGATTTAGTTTTCTTTGTGAACCTGTTTCCTAGAGTATGTCTGTATGCTTGATTATTCTGTTCACCTGTGTCTCATTAATTATCTCGTTAGGTCCTGTATATTTATACTCCCTGTTCTGTTCAGTTCTTTGTCTTGTCTCGTTAACGCATAGTGGTTTGTTTCTCCTGTGATTACCTGAGTTTTTCCTGCCTGTATCGTAAGTTTTGAATTAAAGACTGTTCTTGTGATATCTTCATCTTTATGCGCTCCTTATGTGCAACCACTCATGACAATGCCATAGTTAATTAACTATTTGCATCTTTGATTTTTTTAATTATATTTTCAAAATGCATTTATTCAAATTAGAATAGGCATAAATCTGCGAAAACAATTACATTTACTCTGTTAAAATAAAAGCTTATGAACAGTTAAAATGTCACAATCATGTTCTGTTTAGTCTTGTCTAGTTACTAGTCTTTGTTTTCTTTGTCACTGTTTGTCTTAGTTCAGTTCGTTCATTTGTTACCATAGTCCCTAATTAGCATCACACCTGTTCCCCATTCTGTTGATTACCTGCCTCTATGTATATAAGCCTTTTGGTCTCTTCTGCTCTGGGTCTTGTGTTAAAGTTACGTTAGTGGTTTGTTGTATGGGATGTCTTTCTGTGTTTATTAAAGTTTGGGATATTGTTCCAATCTGCGTCGCACATCATCAGTGGATTTACAATATATGCCACTCCATGACAGAACACAAGACCGTTTCAGAAAGGAATAAGAACAATACCCAAGACAGAAAGGAAAATGGACAATCACTTCCTCTTTCTGCTGTAGACAGGAGACTCCAGCTGCACGCTACAGCAATATATCGATTACGCACTGTGGCTGGTGGGTTCCCCCATGATAGTGGGGGTGGTCGAAGAAGATGCTGACATCACTACCTGTGTGCCCACTCCTTTCATTCTGGGCCCATCCATTCCGGGGCCCATCCATTCAGTGGACGTTCTCATCCTGCCAGAGCACAGGCAGATTTCAGGCATGCCTCCCATGGACATAAAGCATGAACCCACTGCAGACAAAGGGCCTGAGCCCACTGCAATGACAATGCCAGAGCCAATGCCTGAGCCCAACATCATCCCGGAGCCTGAGCCCAATGGAGAGTATGACCAGGTTAAGGAGGGAATCTTTGTGGAGTTCGACAGCAAGGAGTTGAGCCCCGCCCATACTCCTGCCCCTGAAGGTGAGCTGTGCCTGGCTTCGGTGATGTTGGAGGATATGGAAGAGGTTATTCCCCAAAGTCTCCTGTCTACACTGGCCCTGCCAAAATCGTCCAAGGTTTCCAAGTCATCCAAGTCATCGTTTGTTAAGTCGTCAAGTGTCAAGTCTGCTCCGTCGTTGATGGTCCCATCCAGCCTCCCTCTCCCACATCCTTTGCCTGTTCCAGCCATTTCCTCAGCCCCGCCTCCACCTCCACTGGCTCCCTTCAGTTCCTTGGCTCCTCCTCTATTTACTCCACTCTACTGTCCGGATCTGCCTCGGGTCTTCTGGTCTCCAGCTCCATCTTGGCAAATGGATCCCCTGTTGTCGCCTTGGACCACCGAGCCTGTAACTTCACCTCAGCCTGTCGAGCAGTTAGCTCCACCTTGACTCCACGTCCCCTCAGCTCGACCTGGAACTGTCATCCTAATGGCTCCACTGAGCTTCACTGGGCTCCCTCGTCCCTCCGCCTCTGCCTTGATCAGTCATCGCTCTGCCTGCGCCACAGACTTCCGGGCCTTCAGCTGTACTTCATTCTTCCACACCTTTGCCTCTGTCCTCCAGCACCCTGGCTCTACTTCAGCTGCTTGTCAAAGCGGCTATGCCTTGACCTTCACGATCTATGGTGTCACCTTTTTTTTTTTTTTCAGCTCCACCTAGTTCTCCTGCTCTCCTGGCTCCACTGTTGCCGTTTGGAGCTTGGACTCCACCCTGGCTCCTCCCACTATCGGTAGGGAATTTTGAGAAAACTTCACACACACACACTCTGGGGACATCAGAGACTTATTTTACATCTTGTAAAACATGCAAAATAGGTCCCCTTTAAGGTGGGTTAAGGGGTAAGGGAAGGTCAACAATGTAATTATAGATGTAATTACAGAAGTTAATTACAACTGTACATGCAGGTATTTTTTTTTTTTTTTTTTTTTAAATAAAAGTACATTGTAAAAACATGAATATATACAATAAGTGCTTTGTATCAGATGATTAATTTAAATGTTAGTACATAGTAGTTAAAGACACCTAATATAAAGTGGGACCATTAATAAAATAAAAGCATGTTCAAAATCTAAACTGATGTCTATGCTTTCTGTAGTGTTGCAACCCATCCCATCTACTGTTACTCAACACATTTTTTAAATAAGTAGGATTTTTTTGCAGTTGTTTTTGCTTTTTTCAAAAGCATTTTTGCAAGTACTCTTGTGTTGTCTTATGGAAGCTTATTTCCACCATGAGATAAATATCTCACAATTCTGACTTTTTCCCCGCAATTGCGAGTTATATAGTCTAATATAAAAAAAGTCAGAATTGTAATTACTTTTTTTATTTTTTTATTCCGTGGCGGAAAAAAGCTTCCACATTGACTAGTGTTGTTTGCTAAGAGAGATTTAACTGTTCTTATTGTATTTTACAACATTTTTGGTCAAAGCATGTTGATGGATGAAAAATAATGAATATAAAATAATGCACTTCTACATATTTAAATGTAATTTCATTGTTTTTAGATTGCATATTCATATGTCCTGCAGAGAGCACCAGACCTCACTGAGCTATTCATCTCCATGGTAACCTGCCCTGAGCGTCAAAGCCAGCGGTTAGATTCCTCTAGGTTACTCAAACATGGAGACCATGTGTGGAGCGGGACAAATTAGAAAGTACACAGCTAGTTAATGTTTGTTGACCCCAGTTACTGTTTAGGAAATCTAGAAGAGAAATCTGGTGTTTGCACAGGATGCCGTTTTGCCTCTGTTTAGTGTTTACAGCTCACAGACACAACTGCCAGTGTGCTGACTTGGAGGAGATAAATCAGTGTAAGCTTGATTGTAAGGGGAGTGTAAGGGGAACCAGCATTGTTGATTGTGGACTGTAGCATTTAATGGACTATAGCTTTATGTCCTTGATGTGTTAATACACTAAAATATCACTGACTGTCAGTGGAAAACTGAATGGCAACAAGAAACTTCAACAAACATGAAGGTTCATCAGTGGCACTAATAATAATAATACACCAGTTATGAATTCTTAAATGAATGTCAGAAAAACTTCCCTCACTTCCAAACATCAAAAGTAAAGACAGCGAGCAGGACTGCAGGCCCCGGGACAAGGCTTTATGTTTGGACCCCCCTTTTTATTTAATCTCTCACTGCAGGGCAAGATTCGTGGTGGTCCCCACCTCTTACAACCTCTGATCATAAGCAGGATGAATGCTGTTGAACCGTCCTGCAATGAAAAAATGAAGAAGAATTTTGAGGTTTGTTTTGGATAATGATAAAACATTTGGAGAACATTTGGAGTGGAGATCCACTCATTATTTACATCACTAAAGAATGCTGCTTTATGAATGCATTTCATCAACACACCTACCAATCATTTTATTTTAATTCAACATGTCAAGTGAGTAAATAAAGAAGTCTTGCATTTACAGTAAAGGAATGTTTCAGGTTCAATACCAGCTTAGTTCTCTCAATAGCATTTGTGGTTTGATGTTGACTACATCATAAAAGTCACCAAATGTTCTCTAAATCTTTTATCATTATCCAAAGCAAACCTCAAAATTCTTATTCATTCTTGGATGCAGGATGTTTGATCAGCATCCAGACATTATTTGTGCCAAAATGTTGACAACAACAGAAACGTTAATGTCTTTCTCATGCCTCAGAGAGCTCAACGCGCTGCAACTGGAGAAAATACATATAAAAGAAAAAACACCAGCAAATTTAGAAAACATCTTCATCAGTTTGACAACACATGTGCTGCAAATACTCACGATGCAACCAAATACAGAAACGCGCTGCAAATACTCACGATGCAACCAAATACAGAAACGCGCTGCAAATACTCACAACGCAACCAAATACAGAAATGAACGGCAAATACTCACGATGCAACCAAATACAGAAACGCGCTGCAAATACTCACGATGCAACCAAATACAGAAATGAACGGCAAATACTCACGATGCAACCAAATACAGAAACGCGCTGCAAATACTCACGATGCAACCAAATACAGAAACGCGCTGCAAATACTCACAACGCAACCAAATACAGAAACGCGCTGCAAATACTCACAACGCAACCAAATACAGAAACGCGCTGCAAATACTCACAACGCAACCAAATACAGAAATGTGCAGCAAACACTCACAACGCAACCAAATACAGAAATGTGCTGCAAATACTCACAATGCAACCAAATACAGAAACGTGCTGCAAATACTGAAATGCACCCAAATACAGAAATGTGATGCCAACACTCACAAAGCACCCAAATACAGAACACACTGCAAACACTCACAATGCAACCAAACACAGAAACGTGCGGCAAACACTCACATTGCAACCAAATATAGAAAGACGCTGCAAATACTCAGAACGCAACACATGCTCTTTCATCAGGCTTTGAGTATGCATGGAATCTTGGAAACAGAGGCAGATAAGAAGCCCATGATCGCATGTGATAATTGTTCTTACAGTGTTCAGTGCATGTCTTAACTAAGAAGAACATCTTTCATTGCCTGCACAGATTCATCCAGCAGATATTGCTGCAAGTTTCCTTTCGACTCAAGGACTCTTTGACCTTAAGACCGACCGCATTTTACCACCCTGCAACAGCAACAAAAGGGGTTCCCCACAATTCCCTGCGTCACAGGCAGGAGCAGTCTGAGAAAGAATGTAGTGATGTCCCAATGTTCTGACATCCTCATTGTTCTGAACCCCCACCCCCATCACTTGTAAACCAGAGCTGAGCTTTTGTGCTGCAGGAGTTGGGTAGATTTACAGAGATCCATGCTTCACAAAAGAGCCTGCACTCTCTCACAACACCGGCCGGTCAGGAAGCTCTCACTGAGATTAAACTCAGCACTTTACCAAGCCACTGATGCAAGGAAAACGGGCAGACTCAGTCTTTTCACTGGGTTGATATCACAAGCCACATGGTTTATGGATGTGTCTGCACAGACCGGCAGTAAACATGCCTCTTCTAGCATGTTAATGTGGTTGTGTTGCATTAATCTTGCTGTCATTTTCCAATTCCAGTTGGTTCTTATGTTGATTCTGTTTTTGCTGTTTTCAAGCTTTTGTTGGCACTGTGACCTGCTGTTTGGGTTGTTTCTGTGTTAGCATGGCTGTCTTTTGCTGTGTCTGGTTTATGTCGATAACCGATTGTGAGAAAACCTGCAAGTGTTTTGTTTCCAAGATGCATTCAATTGCCAGGCTGCAGACAAGCATTTAACTAACCATAGGTTTGTTCTTTTAAATAACAAACATAGCAATTTTGGGGAAAAATATATAAAAATTATATAAAATAATAAATAAATAATAATATAAAAAACTATTAATTAATAATAATTAATTAATAAAAAAGCATCTCTTACTCTCACCCATGTCTCAAATTCAGGTGTTGGCTAGTCTCACATTGCCAGACCTTCAGGCTGATGGCAGGACCGTAAGAGGACATTGACATGTAAAGCAACCAATCACAGTTCGTTTTGTTCAGCATCATGTTTATGGGTGTGGAAATGTAAATTTGATGTCTCTACAATAACAGACCAGAGTGTAAAACTATTGGACGTATTTTAAAGAGTCTATGCAGTGAACTTCACATATTTCACATACTTTTTAAAAAAAATCCAGCATTTAGTTGATCCTGATAAGCGCTCAATGTCACGGTTGTAAAAATGATGGCTTTTTTCTTCCGTGAGGGGGTTTGGCACCATGGCATCTTTGTTTCCAGCCGGACCATTAAAGAAAGTGACACACACGCCTGAAGGAAACCCTGTAGAATTTGCATAAATAAGATATGTACATTTTAATCCTCCCAAAAATAAAAAAATAAATAAACGAGTGAGAACGTGTTATAGGTTATATGACATGTTATAGTCAGATATGACAGTGCTGCTGCAACACGCGTCGCCACAGATGTGAACCCGCCACAGACGAGTATCCTCTCTTCAGCAAATTGCAAACTGCCACAAATTAACTGAAATTCTGCATAGCATTTATGTGGTCAAGTGTTAATGGAAGAGATTTAACAAAACAGAAAACTATCCGATCAATAAAAACGCATGAAGTGTTTAGGTGTAAACAGGCCCACAGATACAGTGAGAATATAGTCTGATCAATAGAGGAAAAACACCAATGTTTATTGAAGTTGTTGCTGAGTTTACTTTTGTTACTGTCAACACAACTGTCAACACAACTCAGACTGTTAAAGGGTTAGTTCACAAAAAAGGTAAAATCATTTGAAAAGAGAAAATGTGCATTACCCATTGGTAAACCTGTGGGTAAATTTAGGAACTGTGGTAGAAATTCCCCTGGTAGAATACGCACCTGACTTAAGTTAAACCGGTGTCCCAGAAGAGACCTGCAATATTATCCCCAGGTGACTCTTACTCTGACTGTGTCGGAATATTATAGCTACTCTGAGAGCATTGGAAAAACCTGGGCCCGTATGTATAAAACTTCTCAGAAATGCTCTTAAGAATAGTCTCAAGTTTTGACTTAAGTGTCAAAAAATTCTTAGTAAAGAGTAGGACTTTTCTAAAAGTAGGAGACTTTTATAAAGAAGCTAAAAGCAACTTTTAGTGAAGTATAAGACTGATTCTTAAGTGCTGACTTAAGTGTTGTGAACTAAGGACTACAATGATGTCAACTCAAAATGGCCGCCCTCAACCTCTGAATCAGCCAATAGCAAGCCTGCAAGGGTGAAGTCACAGCAGCGCAGCACCAATAATTTAATATTATAAAAGAAATAATTTAAAAAGACACTGAAATGTTTTAATATTTTAATTTATTTTTTAAAATAGCTTTGCATTGTGCAAAATTATCACAAATTGTGATGAATACGATCCTCAACTGGATTGAACTGGAATAAATACTTTGAATGTTGTGATCCTATCGGGCTTATGATAGCTACCTGAATCATAACAAAGCACTGTTTGCCAGAGGAGAACTGGCCCCCCGACTAAGCCTGGTTTCTCCCAAGGTTTTTTTTCTCCATTTTAACTCCTATTTGCCACCTGTTTGCCACCTGATGTCACCTGTTGGAGTTTGGGTTCCTTGCCGCTGTCGCCTTTGGCTTGCTTAGTTGGGGACACTTGACATTTGACATTTGATATTCAACAGTGCTTTGCATCTGCCTGCATTGACACCATTTTCTTTAAGAGCTGCTGTGCAGCCAAAATTATATACCATATATATACATACATATATGGTATTTATACATACGGGCCCAGATGCCTAAGAATAATATTTGGACCGCATAAAACGCCTAAGAATTATAACTAACTGACTGCATAAGATGCCTAAGAAATCAAGCGTAATGTTAGTTCTGGCTGGTCACGTCTGTCAAGCTCGCATCATCTGACTCTCAGCTGATCCACGTCTACCTATAGGAATATGACGCCTATTACAGCATCCATAAGTCCTTCAGTATTATCAACAGCTTATTGCATTGTTTAGGAGCTAATTACCCTTTTCCTTCCCCAGCTCCTCCTCTACTTCATATGTATAATTCTTACTAGATAAAAGCAAATTTGGATTCCTTGATACTTCAGCTTGTTGCTAGGGTCATGAAGTTAAATATATATATATATATATATATATATTTATTTATATATAAGACAACTATCAGACACCTGTTTAGCTCTCTTGTTATATTTAGACAGCATCTAGTTTTGCTTCCTCTTTTTTTTGCTTTTTTTTTTTGCTATATTCAAACACATATTCACACAAAGTGTTGGTGACATTTAGTTGGTTTGCATATAAAGCATATAAATGTTAATCCTGCAAGAAAAAGGAATGTTAGTTTTGATTAATTACAAAAACAAAAAAAAAAATCCTTAACAGAATTAACTCAAGGAAAAGTAAACTTATTCTGTTAATTGATCGCAGTTATCGGCTGATACCTAGAGTTTAAAAAGACAAATATCAGTTGATCATTTGGCCTGGTTGGTAAATATTTGTCAGTCTATTAAGAAAACACTGCCTTCATCTGATATTCTACCTACTTAGAATGAAGTATATAATGTTAAATTATATATTATGTTTGAGAAGACATGGGAAAAGTTGATGCAAATTACCCATCCACACCTAGTTTTACATGTATTTTTTAAACCAGCAGGTGAAACACTATTACACTGAGTTGGCTGATGTTAAAGAGTTTCTTTATTGAAGTCAAGCCCTCAGTGTCAGATCAGGGGTGTCTGGTGACAGCTTTTGTTATTCTGCCAGAGGATTCTCTGTTTCCTTGTCCTGATCTGATATGGAAATGGCTCAAGACTCAAGACACATTGTTGAAATCAGTCTGTTTGGTGACTGCATACATTCTGACTGATGCTTATGGAGACTAAACTTTAATTTCCACACAGACTCTGCTGGCTCATTTCTTATTAGCATAAAAGACTAGTCTAAGTGAATGAGGGACAGAATGAGAGAGTGCAGTATAGTCATCTAAATGCTTTTCATCCACGTAATCCATAACATCTAAAAGCATTTAAAAGCAGAAAATGTGTTAGTTGTTGTCCATGATGGATGAACTTGCATTAGAGAAACTTTATTGAAACTTTTGTCACTTTTGGTAGACTATTGATTGCTTCAAACATTGTGTGTAATTTCTATACATGCAGCTCACAGACGCTGGTGCTGATTCACAAAGTTTGGGTTCAGAAACCCCCAAAGTGAGTGTTTAACTGTCAACAGCTGACACCTGGTAGATGACAGGTGTAATTGTGGGGGTTTTAAAGACAGCAGTCACTGACTTCTCATCACGTTACCATTCATCAGTTTCTTTAGAGAGAGAAATATACCTGTATATGCCTCTTTCACTGGATTTTTAATGACATTAAACTTCACATTTCAATAAAATAAATGAATTAATTAACAAAATCAAAGATTTATAACTGTGTACCCAAATGCCTCACACTGTGTCATGTGTGTTATGTGCTGTGTTTTCAATAATTGTCTCCAAGTTAGGTTTTAGCCAAAGCTGATCAGCATAAATAGTTTAAACCTCTTTTGACAGAAGTCATTAATGATTATGGAAATTTTGGAAGTTATGGAAGTTCACATGCAACAAAATCAAGATATATAGCAAACAATGGGTATTTGTTCTTGTAAAAAGAAATTCTCCAGTGATTGTGTTGATTTGTTGTGAATGTACTATGTTTGCTTTCAATGAATGTTCATAATGCACAACAAATGGATGACCTCAGATTCATATTCCGTCACTGGCAGGGTCAAATTCCCCGACATTGGTCACATTGGTGGTCTCCAGTCTTTTGTCATGTTAAAAGATTGTAAGTGCCCACACAGTGAATCAGCAGTGATCTCACAACAGTGTCATTCACACTCTTCCTGCTTCCTGTGCTGTCAAACAAGAATGTGGGCTGACGAGTCACCCTGCACACATATGCCCTGCCATTCAAGGCCTGGAAGACTCAGTCCCAGTTAGGTACAATGCACTTGTTATATTGCAAAACTCTTTTGCTGCTATTGAGGTGGGATACGAGTAAGGTTTGGAGAAGGGAAAGTTGGTGTAAGGGAAGGCTCAACGGTGTAATTATAGATGTAATTACATATAAGTACAATGTAAAAACATGTATTTACACAATAAGTGAACTGTATCCAAGGATTCTTTTAAATGTTATTACATAGAGTTATAAAGTGGGTCTGAATACTTGACTTTCGTGTTCACGACTCTTTTTCTTCTGTGAGATTCATGTTGCATTGGATAGTCTGGCATTCCTTAATGCAGTGTGTTTCAGAGAGATACAGGCTGGCAGCAAATTATTTTTTCACTTTAAGGTCGTGCCAAGGCACAAGAATGTCACAATCTGAGAAGGATGCATTTTATTTTATTGTTTTTACATTTCTAATGGCTAATAAATTTAATCTTATATTGTGTACTGATTTTAAAGGGCACCCTTTTCACAAGATGTAATATAAGCCTTTGGTGTCCCCAGAATGTGTCTGTGAAATTTCAGCTCAAAATACACACCTTTTTTGTGTGTGTCCCTTTAAATGCAAATGAGCTGCTGCTCCCAGCCCCTTTTCAGAAGAGGGTGGAGCTTTAACAGCTCTCACTTCAGTTGCTCAACAACAACAAAGCTGGAGAATCTCACACAGTCAAAATGAGGATAGTCAGTAACGGTGTTCAGCCTTACATTGTTCAAACTGGAGTCGGACACTGATGGAGAGACTCAGGAAGGTTTCTGAACTGGACGTTTCTAAATAATTAGTGGATAAATGTGCTGGCCTCTGCAAATAAACATAGCATTTTTAATGTTTTGTTTTTACAGAAAACGTACACAGTTTTTTTTTAAAGACAATTTTAAAGTATACAGTTTTCATTGTTAGGCAGGTTCTAAGAATGTTAGGTTTAACTTCTAGTAATGCATTGGAACTTTAAGTCAAGTTGCTGTTTTCATACTTCTGTAATATTTTTCAGTCAATATTAAATTAAGAAAAGAACTATAAGTTTCACTTTGTGGTGTATTTTTGTAGGTTTTCAAAGTAACTTGATTGTAATTAGTAATCTGACTTTTTACATGCAGTAATCAGTAATGTAATCAAATTACAATTTTAATGTAGTAATTTGTAGTGGATTACTTTTTTTGAGTAACTTACCCAACACTGTTGTCAAGTCACCTTTATTTATATAACGCTTTATACAATAAAGATCGTTTCAAAGCAACTTTACACTGATAAACAGGAAAATAATGATTCAGTGATCCAATCCAAAAAATAGTAAACAGTCATTGTTCAGCTGAAGGCAGTCCAGTGTTGATTCAGTTTAGATCAATAACTCTGTAAAGCTCATCAATTATGAAATGAGTTCAATTCACCTATAAAGCAGCTCTGGAGAAAACAGTGATGTTATCACCCAACTCAATTCAGTTCTTCTCAAATAGTGTCAGTGCAGTCAAATCTAATATATATTGCTGAATATTAAGTGTCCCCAACTAAGCAAGCCAGAGACGACAGCGGCAAGAACCCAAACTCCATCAGGTGACAGAATGGAGAAAAAAACCTTGGGAGAATCCAAGCTTAATCGTGGGACCAATCCTCCTCTGGCCAACAAACGAACACGGTGTGATTATGATTCAGGCAACATCACAAGTCAGACTGTGGATTGATATCATTGTCAATATAACAAAAGGGTAAAAGAGGATCACACAGGGAACACTTGAACTCTTCCATCATCCAGCAAACCATGTCTTAACCGCAGGAGGATCCTAACATATTGATCAGTAGAGGTGAAGCCATTGTTTTTCTGTGATGGATGACGTTTATTAATTTCCTGAAAGAGACCATTTACAGTAATACTCTTTGTGGTAAAAGGATGATGATGATGATGATGCACTTTATGCATCAGCCTGGATGAGAACTGATGACTGTGTATGTGTGTGTGTGTGTGTGTGTGTGTGTGTGTGTGGTTCATGTATACCCTACGTTATGAGGACAAAATGTCTCCACAAAAATGGCAATATCCAAAATCTTTGTCCTTGTGGGGATATTTTTGGTCCCCATGAAGAAAACAGCTTATAAATCATACTAATTTATGTTTTTTGATAATGTAAAAATGCAGAAAGTTTTCTGTGATGGGTAGGTTTAGGGGTAGGGGAGAGAATATACAGTTTTTACAGTATAAAAATCATTATGTCTATGCAAAGTCCCCAAAGTGTGTGTGTGTGTGTGTGTGTGTGTGTGTGTGTGTTGTTTCATGTTGTTTCATTACTAGGAAGAGTTTTTTCCAAATCAAAATGTTCTAATCTACACAGGTTAAGTGCATCATCACATACTAATGGAGTTTTAATGGTGGAAGAGCAAATACCTTCAAACATTAATTAAGTTAGTATGTACTCTCTGACAATATGTTTACAAATATAAAGCAATTTTGGAGGTTTAAATGGCACTTTTTGCAATTATGTACTGCATCTATAATGGTCTCCAGCACTAAATATGATTTTAGATGAAAAGTCTTGGGTGCCTGGAATAATCAATTATTCTTGTTTAAAATATATTTTTTCCATATAGCCTGTAGCTTATCTATTTTTTTTATTTAGCTATTCTATAATTGAATGCAATTGGGTTAATTAACGTTGCCTTTTACATTCTTTCTTACTTGTACTTGTATTTTTGAATTGTCCAGTGTAAGAAATGTCGCCGTTTCTTGACTTTCAGCTGTGTGCGCTGGTTTATCAGGATCACATTATTTGCTTCACGCTTCATCGACCGACCGTCCATATGGACACAGCAGGATCGATGCTTCTCTCAGGCTGACACAAGCGCATCTTACATTTCAGCTGTATCGGTGTCCCATCTTTGCTTAAATCTAAGAATCAGTAAGATGCGACAGACTAACACAACTCTGCATTGCAAGAGAAAGATACGATGCACAAATCGAGAATGCTCTCATTAGCCTAATTGACTAGACTGTTTACACCTCACGCGACAAGCAGTCGCAGTAAACGGATTCGCTCATTTTAATGGACGCGCTTTTGTTGCGTCAAGAGTAGATTTTTTTTTTTTTTTCTTATTTCCATCAGAATTATGACATAAATATATCTTACATAAAATATATTTTTTGTTTTAATATCAATTTAAATCGTAAACTTTGCTGAAGTGCAAATTTTCCAGACTTAAGTCATGAAAAATGATACTAATTATTGGTCAAATTTGCTGTAGGCTACAATATAATAAACTGGCTCTGTCCCAAATGGCAACCTTAGAAGTTGGTCCTCCTCCAAGTTCAAACTTTAATGACATACAGTGGATATAAAAAGTCTACACACCCTTGTTAAAATTGTTTTTGGTGAAGTTAAAAAAAAAAAGAATCATATAAATTTTTGCACCTTTAATGTAAAAATGACAAACTATACAACAGCGCTGAAAACCACAATGACACATTTCAAAGAAAAAAAGTTAAAAATAAAAACTTTAAATAACCTATTGGCATAAGTGTGCAGACCCTTCTATAACTGCGTATATGGCTGTGTTCAGAATGAAAAAAATCATCAAGCTCATGAAATGTGAAAAGGTGAAGACAGACCTGGAGTGACTCTGATAAACTCCAAATAAATCTCAGCTGTTCTTGAAATATTTTTCTAACATCTTCTTTGTTGCATGTTAAAATAAGAGCCAAAGGCCACAAAGAGATTACAAAGCATCAACAGGATCTCATTGTTGAAAGGTATCTCTCAGGTGACACTACAAAAAAAAAAAAAAAAAAAAAAAAATCCAAGGCATTAGATATACCATGAAACACAGTAAAGACAGTCATCAACAAGTTGAGAAAGTATGGCATAACAGTGACATTATCAAGAACAGGATGTTCCTCCAAAATTAATAAGAAGACAACAAGAAAAGTGGTCAGAGAGACTGTCAAGAGGCCTACAGTAACATTAAAAGAGTTGCAGCACTATCAAGCACTGGTTGCTCCCAGCATGTGACAACTATCTCCTGTATTCTCATGTCTATGGTGCAGGGTGGCAAGACACAAGCCTTTTCTGACTATTAACATATATCCAGTCTCCCAGAACCATTGTGCTATGGTCTAATGAGACCAAGATTTAACTTTTTGGCCAAAACTGTAAAAGGTATGTTTGGGGCAAAAACAACACAACACATCAGCAAAAGAACACCATATCCACAGTGAAGCCTGGTGGTGGCCTAGCCAGAACCCAGACATGAATCCTATAGAGAGACCTGAAGATGGCCGTACAAAGGAGATGCCCTCACACTATAACAGATCTGGAACTTTTTTGCAAAGAAGACTGTGAAAATATTCCCAAGTCAAGATGTGCCAAGCTGACAGACTCCTATCCAAACAGACTGAGTGCTTGAATAAAATCAAAGGGTGCTTCAACTATTAGTTCAGGGGTGTGCACACTTATGCAGTTCGTTATTCTCTCTGACATGACACTTTGGATTACAGTGGCATTGCATGCGTTGTAATTTTTATATTAAGCATTCAGAAGTTCTGATAAGATTTATCTTTGTTTTTATTTTTTTACATCACAAAAAACAGCTGTTTTAACAGGAGTGTGTAGACTTTTAACACTGTTTTATCTCTGGCCAAACACAGCTGGATATCACAGAGAATATTGTTGTTCAATCCTGTTCCTAAAATATTTGATTGTAGATCAAGACAGAAGTTCATGAATTTTTTTTTTTTTCACATTTTATTTGTAATTTTGTAAATTCATTTCATAATATTTTAAGATATAAATTAAGCTAATAATAATTAAGCTTTTAAAGGGTTAGTTCACCCAGCAAATGAAAATGATGTCATTAATTACTCACCCTCATATCGTAAGACCTTTGTTCATCTTCAGAACACAAATTAAGATATTTTTGATGAAATCTGATAGGTATATAACTCGTCCATAGGTTGAGGTATAGGACTCATCCACTTTCAAGGTCCAGAAAGTCCAAAGAAAAAACAGTCGACGTGACTACAGTTGTTCAACCTTAATGTTATGAAGATATTGTTGAATAAAGTCATTATTTTTGTTTTGTTTTTGCGCATAAAAATATTCTCGTTGCTTATTAAGGTTGAACCACTGCAGTCACGTCGATGGTTTTAACAATGTCTTTAGTCGGCTACCTTTCTGGACCTTGAAACACTCATATACCTCACGGATTTCATCAAAAATATCTTAATTTGTGTTCTTAAGATGAACGAAGGTCTTACGAGTGTGGAATGACATGAGGGTGAGTAATTAATGACAGAATTTTAATTTTTGAATGAACTAACCCTTTAAGCTCTAAAAAAAAAAAATCCCAGAATGTATGAGATAAGTGCACACATTTCGCTTATGAATATTAACTTTCACTAAAAGAAAGAAAGAAACAAACAAACAAAAACGTAATAAATTCAAGAAACTTGTTCATAAAATACAGACGTGTAGATGGGGTGAGACCGGGTGAGACGCATCCATCGCTCAATAGTGACGTAGGGCGCTGAGGGGACAGTAGTGAGAGGAGGGGCGATGTGTCCCTCTCCCCCTCTCTCCCTCTCTCATATCGAGCGCAGTGCAGTGCGGATTACAGATCCTGTCCTCTCAGTGCGGCGGGAACTACTGCAAACAAGGGCTATATTCATACAACCATATTAATTACAGGTAATGGAGCTCTTTGAGGAGGGACTCTCTCGGAACATGTGCATTTTGTCGTTGCTCATATGGACTTCTACAAGTGCATTTAACCTGGACACGCAAAACGTCCTGAGGAAGAATGGTCAGCCGGGCAGCCTCTTCGGATTCTCCCTCGCCTTGCACCGGCAGCTCCAGCCTACTGATAAAAGAATGTAAGTAGAATCAATTATTGTAGATCGATGCGATTATTCGAGATCGTGAGTCTGATCAGATATGCGCTTTAGGCGCTTCAGACCCCTTCATCTTCCGTTCATCCTGCACCTGTGCCGCGTTCATTTTTAAACAGTTGTGTTACTTCAGTCTCCTCTATAAAAGCATGAGCAGATGCATGTAATTGTCTAATAATTAATAAAGAGATAAACAGCTCTTTTTGAATGGTTAAGTGTTAGTAAGTGTATGTCCGAAGGCTGATTAGTCCAGTAAACGTCTAGCTGCGGCGTGTGGGGGAAGGCATGGTGCTTGAAGAGGCTGGTGATTACTTATAGACAAGTTAACAATACCCAACGTGATGCGACAAGTCACCAATGGACAATGGCTTTTCACACTGAAAGAATTCAAAGAGAAAGTCCAGTCTTAAAAGTAAATGTTCTTCAGTGGTTCTTTTCAGCACCCATTTACAATAAAGAATCATTTTTGGTTCTTATGGTATCTCATAATATTATATTATTAGGTTCTTCAGATCATCATACTGGTTTCTGTGATCTCTAAAGCACCATGAACCTGTTTTGAAAATTGCAGTTGGTGCTGTTTAGTCTAAACCAAAGCTGTGAATGAAATCTGGACTGAAGAGATACAAATATACTCCCTATGTGCTGGAAGTCTTTTATAAAATGCATTTATTATGCATACAAGTTAGTCTTTTAACTTTGCTTAGTTTTCAAGTCAGGTTGGTCACTTTGGCTTTCTTCATGTTTTTTAAAGCTTTCTCTCAGACTCTGTCTGGTACAATTAAAGATGGGATGCTATGGTCTAAGGCTGTAAGACATCTGTCATGATGGGGCACTAACAGCGCTCCTTTTTTGGACTAGCTTGAAATGGACAAGCCAACACACCCTCATGGCAACTATTTTATGTTTTGTCAAATTGGTGGCTAATTCATATAAATTTGTATGATCCAATACGCTTAAGTTTAGGGGTGCGATTAGGTGTGGATCTTTATCTTTACTTGTTTACTTAAAATGGAATATTTCCATACAAATTACATCATACAAATTCATAAAAAAAATGGCACCTTGTAAAATAGTTGTGTTTTATCAGGTCCATTTGATGTAAAAAAAAAAAAAAAAAACAGCCTTAACTTCGAACAAGTCCAGTTGTTAATTCATTCTAGAGTTAAGATGTGTTTCTTTAGAGAGACCAACTCTCTGCATGACTGAAAAGAGTTTGTGATTTGCGATTAACGAAAAGGCTGAATGATTTACTTAGAGTCCGAGTGTGAGGGGGGTCACTGGCTAAATAGAACACACAGGGATTTCTGTGTGTGTTTGTTTGTGTGTGTGTGTGTGTTTGTTTGTGAGGGTGTTTAAACAGTTGTGTGAAACGAACAAGTGTGAGTTTTCTTGTGCGTGTGGTAGAAGACACCTGTTTACAGCATCTATTGTGCCATGAAAATGTCTTGCACCTGTGAATAGGCTTGTCTGTCTGTTTTCTTTCTATTGATGTGTATGTCTGTAGGCCTTGTCATATTTATTTTCAGTCTAATGTGGATTTTGTTGATTCTTGTGGGGTTAGTTAAATAATGTATGTGAATAGGAATGTGCTGGTGCTCCATCTCTGGGTGTTTGCCAGGCTGCATAATGGCTCACACAGGTCATTTCATCTGATACACTTCATACAACGTTCTTCTTAAATCTACTCATGTGAGATTGAGAGTGTAATGAGAATGTAAGAAGTAGGCAGTAATGTGAGTGCATTTCTGTTTGTCTGTGTCAATGTGCATGAATTAGATCTTTTTATCAATACATGCACCCAAATAATCAGTTAGTAAACAGACTGATGGATCAATCAGATTGAAAAGCCTTTATATAACACCTCAGTAAATCCAATTGAGCTTGATCTGAGTAAAATTTCAATCAAATTGAAAGGAGTGGTGTAGACCTGAAATAACCTGATCAATAGGACAAAAACTAAGCATGTAAACGCTGGAATTTGACAGTTTTCTCAATCAGATTCAAAAATACCTTGCACAAACATACTGTGCATGTGTAATGCATATGTTTACCAGAGCTCTTTTATAATATGATCTCTGTTTATATACATTTTATTTCTTATGAACATGCAAAATGTTTGTCTTACAAACTGGTCAGTGGAAGAGACTGAATATTAACTAAATAATTGTCAGTTTTCCTTTTAGGTATGTCGGTTTCACAGAGAAGGCTTAAGCTAGTCCCAGACTAAAATGCATGTTTGAGCTGTTTTAACTGAAAGCAATTTGTACTGATATATCTTAAAATATTTCAGAGTCATTGTTTTGTGTCAAGATGCACACCAGTAATGTTTTTTTCTAGTGTACGTTTATAAAAGATACTTAAATATTCTTATTAAACTAAGGCCTAATCCTGGCATAGGCTAAGCCCTGTCTGTGAAACTGGGCCATAAAGTCAGAATTGCGTGATATAAAGTCAGAATTGCATGATATAAAACCAGAATTGCGTGATATAGGCTAGAGTCAGAATTGAGAGTTATAAAACCAAAATTGCGTGATATAAAGTCAGAATTGCAAGTTATAAAGTCAGAATTGTGAGACATAAACTCACAATTGCGTGTTATAATGTGTAATTGTGAGGGAAAAAAGACTTTTTTTTTCTCAGCATTGCTAGTTTATATCTCACAATTCTGACTTTATATTTATATTTATATTATATTTTAAAGTCAGAATTGTGAGACATAAACTTGCAATTGCATGTTATAATGTCATAATTGCGAGATATAAACTCGCAATTCTGAGAAAAAAGTAAGAATTGTGAGATATAAAGTCAGAATTGCGTGATAAAAACTCACAATAATACCTACTGTGTCTCTTCTTAAAAATCTGAAAAAAATTCTATAAATTTTTTAAACATGCAAAAAAAAAAAATATATTTGTACAGACCTAATGTTTTACCAAAACGACTCACAAAGCTTTTCTCGATATGTTTGTTGTTAGATAAATTGCGGGTTACATTTGACTTGGGCTGAGAGTTTCCAAACTTCTTTTTGCTATTGTAGATTTGTCTGTTTTGATCAGCACATTGGCTGCTTGGAATTCTTCAGCAGTTTGCCAGTATTTTCTCTGTTTACCCCGAAAAGAGGATCAGTTCTGTGGGGTTAAGGTTAGGTACACAGAGGAGTCTACCAAGGACAGGAAATGAGGAAATATATTACAGAGAACCTGATGAGGATCTGTCTTATTGCTTCTGTTATGATAATCCCAATTTTAATATGAGAATACATTAGAACATTTTATTTATTTATTTTTTTTTTTGGCATTTTTGGCTTTATTATGACAGTAAGCAGACAGGAAGAGAGGGGGACAGGATCGGTAAATGTCCACAAGCCAGGACTCGAAGTCAGGTCAGCCAAAGTGCAACGGCACTATATGTCAGTGCTGCCCACAAGGCTATCGGCACTGACCATTTTTGTAATTTTAATACTGCGCACTGACACTGACAGTTTGACTTGTGCCTCATTCTTCCAACATTCTCATATAAGTGTGTGAATGGAGCTCAACTCTGGTGGTGAGACCGCAGTGGGCTCTGGCGTTGAAAGCCTATTTGTGCTGCATGACTGCATTTCCCTCAGTCAGAGGTGAAGCCGTTTTCACATAGAAATGTGTTAAATGTTAACTTCTTTAATAACAAGATGATGTTGAACAAAATGAATTAGAATGATCAGCCTTTGCACAGTTAAAACATTTTTCTCTATGTGGTTGTGTTGTGCACAACTATTGTGTACCTGTATCTCAGGAAATCCTAGCAGATGCCACACACTTAGACTTTAGTAGCTTCTCTTCAATGCCACACAAAAGGTCTTCCTTCCTGTCATTTTTACAGCTTCCTGTGGTTGCTTATCGACTATTGTCCTTTATTAAAAGGAGATTGCACAAAAGAAAAAAATAAATTCTGATGCTGTGAGTATCAAGAGTGGTCGATGAGCAGGTTGGCATTTGTTTACACTGGAACAGGAGAAATCAGGGAATATGTACACCAGGCCATCTGTGCTCATGTAACATGAGAAAGAGATCGCTAGAGGCCCCTTTTTCTTTTCTTTTTGTGAGAATGTTGGCTCCTAGTTGTGTGATTGTGTTGGTCTCCTCAGGTGTGAGCATATTTTAAGTCATAGAGAGAGGCCTGCTTTTTATTTGTGGCTGCATCAAAATGAAAATACTGGGCTGAAACTGAATGCAGTTATATCCAAAGATAGCTGATTTTTGCATAATACCAACAACATCTGTAGATCACAGTGTATTTGATGGGATGTTGATTAGTCTCTCACTGTCTGTACGCATGGGGCTGACAAGTGCATCTATGCAGTCTGTTCGAGCATAGATATCAGGCAGTATCCAAAAGAGGAATATCAAGGAATATATTTTGTATATATTTGTGCATGTACAATTAGGAAAACCAAATGTAAACTGAACTTGCAAACACATTTTAATTTTGATAGCAATATTCTGCTCATAGACTTTATTGAAAGAGTTTCAGTCCTCCTTGTCCGTCTGGATTTCTCCACATGTGTTTGATCATAGATGGGAGCAGTTGCACTTGTCTCATTAACTCTAATCTCCAAGCAACTTAAGAGTTGTTACCACAGCTCTTATACATTTAGTCTGTCTCAGTTTCTTCTGTCTCTTCATGTAATCCCTGACTGACTCAATGATGGTGAGATCAGATCTCTCTGTGGATCATACCATCTGGTGCCGGATTCATTGCGCATACAAAAATCTCACTAGATCTTTACAATTAAAGGCAAAACTGGATGTTTGGAAATGTTAAAGTCCCCCTGTAGTCAATAATTTTATCTCTTAAAACTCATCTTTGATCACCAAAATGACATATTTATCCTGTGAAAAAAAAAAAAAAAAAAAAAATCTTAAAGCAAAAAAAATCTCATGCCTTAAAATAGCTTGAATGAACTCTACACCATTGCTTCATTTAGTATACGCGGATGCATGAATATGCTAATTAGCCCCACTTCCACTCACTCACACCAGCTCAGAGATGAACTCGGTAAACTTACTGAGGTAAACGCTGCACAATGGTATCGCTCTTTACAACATCAGACACATAACAGTAATTAATATGATTAGCCTTTTGCTTGACTATGTTATCAAACAGCTAATAATGTGTTGCTAATGTTACACAAACCATGTTCCTGTTCGCCATGTCAGAGTCAGACAGCAGCCTTCTAACAATCAGTATCCTTACAAATGTTTTGAACAACTCAGAACATCAGTGGAGAAAGGCATATAGTTCATCATAACATTGTAATATACATCATACACCCGCCATATTGCTAAATTTACACAATTTTTCACATCAACAGAAAAATATACCAGGATAACCTGGCTTCTCTCGAGACTCCCCTGCTAGTTCGCTGTTAATGATATGCTAAAGCCTGCCGGCACATTGATGTGATTGGTTACAAGGTAGTTTGTGATGTCAGAAACACCAGCGATTTCAAGCCCTAAGTTTGAGACTGTCTTTGTTTCACTGCCGTTTTAAATATAAAATACTCAACAATGGTGTTGATGACATGTGAATTTGCACATGGTTTGTCTTAAAGCATATTAAAAACACCACATTGACATATAAACAACATTAAAAACTGGATTTTCACCATACAGATTTTCACCATACGGTCTTTAAAACATTTTTATTTATTTTTTTTGATGAAAAATCTAATTGCTTACACTATTCAACTAGTTGGTTGTTGGGCTCCTAGCGAGTTAATTGAGTATTGTGACACATCCCTACCCAAAACAGAAACATCACACCCCATATAACCCAACACACCCTCCATACCCCAACATAAAACAACACACCAGCATTGCACTCAAGCATAACTCAACATAACACACAACCCAAAGCAAACGCATTGCAATCCAATTTAACCGAACACACCCATCGCACCCCAACGCACACATCACACCACAGTGCAATACCCAACACAAGACATCTGACACAATCAAGCTTTGTCAGTGTAGATCATTTCAGACAACTGCAGTGATCACACTGAGAATCATTCTGATAAACGTCTAAAACAGTTGCACAGCTCATAATTATGGACTCTCTGCTGAGCATGCAGTGTTTGGGACACATCACAGCTGCTGCAGCTTTGGCACGGATGCTTTTGGACTGTGTAACACTTTTGAGAATTAGTGAAAGGTTATGGCTGTGGTATATTTCTAATGGAAAGATGGAAACTTCTGCATGACTAAACTGATGAGAAGAAACAGCTGAGTCTGGCCATTTCCCCCTTTCAGTGATGAAGCAGCAATCTGAAACAGGTATTAGCTGAATCATTGGACTTGGGTGGACAGGATGAATATATCTACAATGTGACAGTAGTATTGCTGTACTGGTAGTAGCAGTAGTAGATTGCAGTATCTTGTAATATTTTAGGTATTTAAATCACTATATTTTTGAAAAATAAACATATATGGTTATGTAATATAAAAGAATTTGGGGTTGAATTTCCAGCAAAATAAAAAACAAAAAAACAAAAACAAAACTATTTTGTGATCAATAACATGACTGCTCTTCTGGAGAAGTTGTCATTACACTTATCACTTGATTTTATCAATAAAAGCATTCGTTAAAGACCTGATATTTTGCCTTCTCTTTAGGGAGAGTAATTTTTAAGTCCCATTTGGGGACAAACACAAACTGATCTAGTCATACTTTGAGGACTATGGTGATACACAGACACTGGTTAAGGTATACTTTCAGGACTTTGCTGTAACTTGTAATATTATAAATTATTTATCCTAAGAAGTCACAGAAGTAGAATATTAGAATTCAAAGTTTCAATACTGGATACTGAAATCAAGCTAAAGCAGAGATACAGGTGTGAGAGAGTAAACTGGGTTTTTTTAACTTCTTCAAGATCACTGAAAATGGGTTTTGAAACATTTTATTTTGATTTGTAGCTTGAGATCAAGTGCCTTTGGTGCTGCTCAGTTGAGGAATGACAATTAACATTCAGAAATATTATTGATTTTAAAGGGTTAGTTCACCCAAATATCAAAATTCTGTCATTAATTACTTACCCTCATGTCGTTCCACACCCGTAAGACCTTCATTCATATTCGGAACACAAAATAAGATATTTTTGATAAAATCCGATGGCTCAGTGAGCCCTCCATTGCCAGCAAGACTATTAACAATTTTAATGCCCAGAAAGGTACTAAAGACAACCTTAATGTTATGAAGCGACGAGAATGCTTTTTGTGTGCCAAAAAAAAACAAAATAATGACTTTATTCAACAATATCTAGTGATGGGCGATTTTTAAAACACTGCTTTATGAAACTTTGAAGCTTTACGAATCTTTTGTTTCAAAACAGTGGTTCAGAGCGTGTATCAAACACAAAAACATGTATTGGCTCACAAAAAGTATTCTCGTTGCTTCATAACATTAAGGTTAAACCACTCTACTCACATGAACTGTAACATCTTTAGAAGCTTTCTGGGCATTGAAAGTGTTAATTATCTTGCTGGCAATGGAGGCCTCACTGAGCCATCGAATTTTATGAAAAATATCTTAATTTGTGTTCTGGAGATGAACAACTAATCCTTAGTAACTTGGAAAAGTAAGATGTAGTTTAGGGCATGGGGCCTAAAGAAAAAGATATGTATGTGCGTCAAGTTTTATGTGCAGGTACCAGGTACTGTACTGAGCAACTGTTGGACTTAATTTTTTTTTCCATGGTGCGAGGATGCGCCTTTCGGAAAGGGGGGCTAATGTCACATGTATGTTCTGTTTTGCTTGAATTCATGTCCCTGGGTGCTTCTCAATATCCCTCCTCGTTTCCTCGCTCCTCCGTCGTCCATCCTATGACCCGGAAACCGATTGAGCTCAGCAATCTTGTAGGACATCTCAATTCTCTAATTGCAACATGAGGAGGCGAGGAACGAGGAGTGACGAAGCTTCCTGAGGAGCTATGACCGAGGATACACAGGTGTATCCTTTGTGGAAGTCTTTTTCATTGAGAAACCTGACACACATATGCATTCTCCTCCCCCGTTTCATCTGTCACCAATAATTTAAATGTATTCTTTACTTTTGCAGTTTTACATCTCACATATTTCAACGGGACATCTTGCATTATTAATATTTATTATGATTTTTTTTAAATAACCAAACTTTAACAACATGAAGGTAAGATCCCTCGAGCGCAGCTGATGATGCTTTGAAGTGACGCCTGAGTGATCAAAAACATTCCAATATGCAAAGAACATTTCCTTAGATTCCTCCGTCCTTGTTTTCTTTCCTTGCATCCTCCTCTTACATCCTATGGGGGTAGAGCTGAGACGCGAGGAAAGGAAACGAGGATGCACAAATAAGAAATGAGAAGCACTCCCTGTGTTTTGGTTTGACCTAGTTTTCTTTGTTATCAGTTTTCCCGCTGCTTGTTTGTTATTATGGTTACTGATTAGTCCTCACCTGTTCGTTGTTTTATT
This sequence comes from Ctenopharyngodon idella, assembly GCF_019924925.1. Taxonomy (NCBI): domain Eukaryota; kingdom Metazoa; phylum Chordata; class Actinopteri; order Cypriniformes; family Xenocyprididae; genus Ctenopharyngodon; species Ctenopharyngodon idella. Next base: position 32,118,907 of record NC_067228.1, on the reverse strand, counting down.
GATTACCACCCCTGTGTATTTAAGCCCTCAGTTTCTTCAGTCCTTTGTCTTGCGTTGATGTTGATATTGTAAGCTAGTGTGTTACTCATTTCATTAAATCTCCTTTTGCTTTATTTTCCTCTCGTCTTCTGGATTATATAAACAGCAAGTGTGACACTGTTAATATTCCCTTTATATGATGTAGTAAAGTATATGTTAATGGTGTTTTACTTGTAATTAATACATTTCTACTGTATTTTTCATGAAAATCCATTAAAATAGAACCTAGTGACAAAATTTTATGTAAAGCATTCATAGCACACTTTTAAGTTATGCACTTATAAAATACTTCTGTATATTTGGTTTACTTTATCTGACTACACTTAAAATCAGCTTAAGTGTTAGTGCACATTAGTGCATTTATATTAAGTGTACTTAAGTATCACAGTTGGGAAAATGTACTTATAACTAGTACATTAGTAATATATTTTTAATAAAATTCATTTAATTTAAATTTAGGATTACTATATAAAAGTCTACTAAGATTTAACTAATTTTTAAAGCATTAAAAGCACACTTTTAAGAAATACACTAATAAAACTCTTATTTCAATGCACTAAAAAACAATTTAAGTATTAGTGGAATTTAGCATACTTTTTCAAGTGCACTGAAGTACTACTGAAGTAGAAATATACATTGTATTTATAGTGTATAACTTTTACAATTTTATTTAGTAAAAAAATAAATAAATAAATAAATAAAAATAAGAATGTACTACAAATGTACTTGCTTGTATTTAAGTAAAGTTTTAGTGCATTCAAGTATACTTTATTTTTACCTGGGACTAGCGTTCGCGTCAAAGTTGAAACGGCAGTTCACATGTCATTAAATTCAGTGAATTAATCGAGATTTTAATTATAATGATGATGATGATATGTCTCAGCAAAGACTTTAGGTATTTGTTGTATGTTATGAGACCCTTGTGGTTTGTTTTGTATAGTTTAAAGAAATAACGTTAAAGAAAACATTAAGAAAGAATGAGATCATTATTGCATTATAATTAATAAGTAGATTATAGATGAGGAATTATAGATACAAAATAATGTTAACGCTTTACAATAAGGTTAAATAAGGCAATATATCAAATAAAGGTTTTTTTTAAAATTATTTATTAATATAGACTAATGTTTATTTGCAAATATACTATACTATTGTTTATTTTGAATTCATTTTTGCTCTTATTACATTACCTAATTTTAATTTATGCAACTAACAAATACCCCAAACAAGCGCAGAACACAAGGTCATTGCTGTAATGTTTCTGTTTGTTCAACATTCAAAATTATTCAGCTCAAATCATCACCTCATTCCAAAGAGAGCATGCAGGTTTCATTAAAAATAACACAAGCAAGAGTGTTGAAAATTTAATGTTTTACACTGTATGTAAATATTAATAAGAACATTATCACTGCATCACAAGTAAACAGAGTTCAACAACAATTAAAGTTAAATAAAGTTATGGGATCTATGCACTCTAGATTACATTTCTATTGATTCTGGATTAAGGAGTTATTGTGAACATAATGTGGTACAGACAAGGTGTTACATCTACAGAATGTAACTGCTCCAGATGGAGGCCAATAGGGCGGTGCTGAGAGCCCCAGCCATGGACAGCTGGACAGCACTTGCTCCATTGCACAGATCTGTGGTACAGCAGGATTTGGTCACTGTGTATCCCGCACCCAAGATGGATCCAACGGTGTTGTTGCAATCAGATGTGCAGCCACTCGTGGACAGGCTCAGAAAACCAGTCACATTGAACTCTGTGAAGTATTATACCATAGAGAACACCAGAAGCAACATGTCAGGATTTCACTTTTGTTTTCATGTAAATTATTATTATTATTATTAATAATATTTATACTACTACTACTTTAGAAGAAAATAAAAATAGTACCCCGGTTTCACAGATAAGGCTTAAGCCTAATCCCAGACTAAAATGCATGTTTGTGCTATTTTACAGTTTTTTTTTACAATTGCTAGGACCTATTTAGGAGAACTGTGTGAAGAGTTTTGAAAAAGTTACCCTAAGTTTTGAGAAATGGGTCCTAGTGATTGTAAAAAAACAAAACTGTAACTGAAAGTAACTTGCACTGACATATCTTAAAATATGTCTGTGTCATTGTTTTGTGTCACCAGTAATATTTTTTTCAAAGGCACATTAATAAAAGCTACTAAAATGTCCTAACTGAACTAAGGTCTATAATCCTAGCTTAATCAAAGCCCTGTCTGTGAAACCTGGCCAGTTTTTTTTTTCAAAAAATCAACCAAAGAATTTTACTTTAACTTCCAACAATTTGTTACATATTTAAAAGTCCTGGATTATGTAAAATAATTAAACATGTGCCTTTGTTTGGAATAAATTTGTTTACAAAAGTTTTATAAATCTGACAAAATCCGCCTTTGCCTCTTCAAAGGTACAAATGATTCACAATTAAGGCTGATAAATATATATTTTTTTGTTTCCTTTTACAGGCAGGGTTAGTCTGTAGTCTTTATAATTATCTTATAATTATGTTATAAATAAAACAGTACAGTTCTATGGAATTTCCTGCAAATTGTTGCAAATATAATGAAATGACATATGAGGGCATTTGAAGTGGCTATCTATATGAAAGAGCAATATATTTTTACTACAGTACTAATATAAACTGATTTGTGTGAGGTTTAGGGTTGGGTTTTAGCAAATATCCTCAACTCCATATAAAACCATTGCGACCATTACTAAATGATGTCCTATGAAACTAATGTCTGTGTGTGTGTGTGTGTGTGTGTGTGTGTGTGCGTGTGCATGTGTGTGTGTCTTGTCTGACCTGCTTTTGCAGAGAAGCAGTTGTTCATTGAGGTGGTGCAATCCACTTTGGAACTTAACAAACATTTGCCTAGAACGCCCACTTTGCACGAATTACATGTCAGGGCTTCAGCTTGAGAAACACAGATAGAGAATGAAATGAAATAAACATTCTTATAAACTTTTGGAAACATCCCCCCAAAAATGGTCTGGGTAAATCAATTTAAAATCACAATGACTTGGTATCAGAATACAATTAGTTATTGTATGATTGATTGAAGTGTACACTGTTTTTGTGTAATCTAGAAATATATATCTAAATTACACATATTTTTTATACAAAAACATTCCACATTGTTTAATGATAGTACATTATATTCTTTTGTAGACCAAGAAAAATGTAATAAAATTTTCAGTACCTACCGGGAAAAAAAAAAAAATGTTTTTATTAATGTTTTATGTAACCGTTTTAGTTACCAGTCATTCTACATGTTTTAAACAAATCATATTTCACTATCAATTGAGTTTAAAGACATTAATCAACCTATTTAATATAAATTAAAATGCAAATACAATTTTGTTTTTACAAATTGTTGACCTGATGGATTGCTTCATTTCCCCCCTACATGCATCTAATTAAAAAAAGGCCCTATCATAATGAGCTATTTCTCTGTAGACTTACATAGAGTGAAGAATCCAATCACTGCAATGACTCCAAGCACAATTCTGTTCATCATGTTGACAATGTGAAAAGCAGAGAGCAAACTGAATTCTAAAAGGTGAGATCTTCAGATGGTTCTTCTGAGGTGGCTTGTTTGAAAACACCTGTTATATGGTCATGATAAAGAGGGTGGAGTTTTTTGACGGGGGGAGAGCAATGGATATGTGCAGGTGTAAAGACGCATCTGAATGTGAAGAATGAGCAGAGCAATCTGGTTTGGGGAGTTGAGCGATACCTGATTATTCCCTCTCACACACACACGCAAACACACACGTACGCCCATACACAAGCACACATACACATTTCCTCTCTCAAGATCCATAAAGGCACTAAAAACATATTTAAATCAGTTCATGTGAGTACAGTGGTTCAATATTAATATTATAAAGCGACGAGAATATTTTTGGTGCACCAAAAAAACAAAATAACGAATTATTTAGTGATGGCCGATTTTAAAACACTGCTTCAGGAAGCTTCGGAGCATAATGAATCAGTGTGTCGAATCCGCAGTTCGGAGCACCAAAGTCACGTGATTTCAGCAGTTTGGCAGTTTGACACGCGATCCGAATCATGATTCGACACGCTGATTCATTACGCTCCGAATCTTCCTGAAGCAGTGTTTTGAAATCAGTCATCACTAAATAAGTTGTTATTTTTCTTTTTTTTTTGGCACACCAAAAATATTCTCGTCGCTTTATAATATTAATATTGAACCACTGTACTCACATGAACTGATTTAAATATGCTTTTAGTACATTAATGGATCTTGAGAGAGGAAATGTCATTGCTCCCTATGTAGGCCTCACGGAGCCATCGGATTTAATCAAAAATATCTTAATTTGTGTTCCGAAGATCAACGAAGGTCTTACGGGTGTAAAACGGCACGAGGGTGAGTAATTAATGACAGAATTTTCATTTTTGGGTGAACTAACCCTTTAATTATAACTGCTGGAGTTTGTCAATCTATGTGAACTCTTAACATCTGAAAATTAAATAAGGAAAAAGAATGCTTATGTTTTGTGCATTATATTACATTTAGTGTTTGATAAAACCACATAAATTGACAATGCAGATTTAGAATTAGTATTTACCTTTTCTATACAAATAAACCTGTTTTGTTGATTGAGTAAAGATAATCATAGATTCCCATTCTGACTTCTAGAAAGCTATGTTTTAATGTCCATTGTTTGTAAGGGAATTCTGCTCAAACAGACTATAAACTTGACGACCTTGATTACTGTGGCATGCTTGGACTAATCAAACTCAAATCTTTCTCAGAACAATGAATTGCCTTTCATGCCCGAAAATAAGACGGGGCAACATTCTTTGGCTTTTTAAGTAAAATGCTGTTTTCCCATCATTTCTCTAATGAGATCTTTTGTCCCTTCTTGTATTGGTTGGAAATGGGGAGTGTCAGGTTGACTGGCCACATTCTCCACATTCAACTTTAATGATTTGTCTCAGTCATTAGTCACTCTGTCCAATAATGTCCCAAGGCCAGTATCCTCTACCCTTTCTGTGAAGACTAAGAGGCAAATACCCAATGACAATAGTAAAAACAATAGCATGGTGACTCCATTAACTCCCTCAACTAGGGATGCACCGATACCAGTATTGGTATCGGGCCGATACCAAGCTCATGTACTTCTACTCGTACTCGTAAAAATACCCCCGATACCAAAGACCGATACCTCACATAACGTAACTGACAGAATTTTCCGTACACAGAGACACCAGCGGCAGCAGCAGAAACAATGCTGCCTCAAGCAGGGTTGGGCAAAAATACATCAAAATGTATTTTAAAATAAAATACCAAATACCTTAATTTTAAGTGTATCAAAACAAACTACAAAATACAGCAGCCACACCATGTATCAAAATAAACTACTGTATTTTTGTATTTTAAAAATACTGAAAAATACTTTTACAAGGGAGCATGAAATTTCTTCACAAACCTTCCATAAACTGGCCTACTAGATCTGTCCCTTCACCATTACACTGACTCAGTTGATTAAGTAAACAATGTTTGATAGCAACTGCCTGAGTCATGCAATAAATCTGACATATGCAACCAGTTAACGGCACAATGTGTACAGTAGGATTAGGATTAAAATATCAAAAAACCACTAGAACAATGTTATATATTTTGTTGAGTTGTGTATTTACATTATCCCAAATGTTTCTAAGAAATAAGCAATTTTAACAAGGACACAATTGATAGGCGACGCACAGGCATACATGGATCGTGTAGAGTCCTTTGAAGCTGCACTGAAACTGCAATTTGGTCCTTCAACCCGTTGAACCCCAGTGAAGTCCACTATATGGAGAAAAATCCTGGATCTTGTTGACATGGGGGTGAGTAAATTATCAGGAAATTTTAATTCTGAAGTGAACTAATCTTTTAAAGTACCAGAATAAAAAGAGTTTTTTTTTTTTTTTTAAATAATGTAAAACCATAATCTGTGAATCTTCTGCAAAGAGTCTAAGAAACTCCAAGAATCTTTGACCTCTGTCCTCACAGCCCTCTTTTGAATCTATACTTTGACACATGGTGTTCTGGGTAATAGTCTGCTACAAAGGTACATTACAAAGGTGCTTGTGAGCACACTTTTGAAAGCTAAAATAAGAAATGGGACAATCTGCATGGACTTCACAAATGCACATGAGCGAAGACCACGAGACCGAAGTCCACATTAGATGTGCCACTTGTGCCATTTTTTACATGATAGTGGTAGGTTAAACCACAGTTTTTGTGGTAAATTTTGTATATGTTGTTGAGTTGCTCATAAGGTCTCATGGGTTGTTGTGTTCGTTCATAATAGACATATGTGAGTGACAGTGCCTATTGTCTTGTGATTACAATGAAACATTTCATTCATCTGTATGGTCGAGTGTCCCAGTCGTAGTAGGCCACTGGTTGTCTCCTCTGTTCCCACAGTCTGCCTACATGCTGATCTGAATGGACTCACCATGGAAAGTAGATTAAGGGGCACTGGGTGCACAGATGAAACGCTGATGAAACCTCTCAACACCATAATGGCTGGCCTGTTTCCCATGCAGAAAAACTCCAGCTCTGGCATGTAAATCCCTGTGTTGTTCATCAGATATGTGTTCAATTTCCCAACCATGACTTAGGGGTGCTGTGGTCCGGGAGCTTTCCAGACCTTACTGTCCACCTGCCACATCTTTGTTGAAATACTTGCTGTAATATTTTACCATGGTTATACTTATAGGCACTAAAAGGGTATACTATCAAGCTAATGAAATAATTTATCTAATCAATATTTCATGTCTGCTCACTGGAAGTTTGCAAAGCCTCAAAAACTTGCATATACAATTCACTGCAGTTTTCAGCTGAAATTAACATTAGTAGCAGTAAAACACCAACAGCTTTTATTCCTTTTCACACAAATTATGATTAGGGGCAGATTATTGATTAATAAAGGCATATTTTTACACAGTTCCTTGAACAATACCATGTTATGGCCTCAAAACACTTTAAAGGGGGGGTATCACACACAGTTTCTGCCAATCTCATGTTAATCTTAAATACATATCGCCGAAAAGTCTTTAGTTTTATCATATTTACAAAAGATACATATGCTGTACCGAGTCTTTCCGAAAACAGCCGAGTGCCTGGAGGCGTCGTATGAGTGGAGCTAAAGAGTGACGAGCACACGCAGCTTTTGTGTAGCAGTCGTCTGCAAGCTATCAATGGTCAGCAAAACAACTGTATTTAAACACACACAATACACTTAGGCGCCTATTACCAACAAAACAGACATTTGAAGCAGTTTTACTCACCACCAGCGATTCCGACTCATGACCGGGATCATTACCGCTGTGACCGCTCCATCTTTCAGTTTCAAACGATCTGTAAATCCAGCATAGAACTGGACCTTGTTTATGAAACCGTAAGCGCCGATCCTGAGGGCTTGAGCAGCCACGGAAAAACACAAGATATTCTCCATTCATTTTAACCAATAAAAAAGTGATTGCAACTATCAGTTTCTGTGGTATTTTAATAACAAATATCGAGAGCGCATCAATGTAATGCGTGAGAACAAAACTCTCAGCTCCACTTAACGCTGGGTTCTTTGGGAAGCAAGGTTATCTTTCCCTCACAACCAAAAACAAAGTGACAAATTGACACATTGATGGGCGTGCTCTTGCTCTCTCGCTCTGGTCGACGTGTGTGCGCACGGTCTTCCGGGAGAAGTGCCCGTACAAGGAATTCCGACCTTTTTGATGTCACACAGGCACATACTCGAAAAAAAAGATCCCGAAATTTAAGAGGATTTGGAAGAGTATTTTTGGCACAGAAATTTTTGGCACGTCCAACTCGTGTTTTGAAACTTTGGCCATGTTTAGCATGAGAATCCAACTCTTTAACAGTGTAAATAAGTCAGAATGCATAGTGCATAGTGCATGATGTGTAAACTAATACATTTTGATGTTTGCATCACATAACCAGCTCCGTATGTATGCCTTTTTTGCCTTGGTAATCTTGCTCGATAGCTCACCTGGTACAGCACTACACTTGTGATGTGAAGCGCTTGGATACGAGTCCTGTGAAACACGAGTCACGAATCACGATAAAACAGCTCAAGAACTTGTAGAAGCAAGATCAAATGGCATGGTTGCTTCAGCATATGTTTTTATCTCACACTTGCTATTGTCAACATTATTGGTAAGGTTTAGTTTCAAATGTGATAGAGAATTAACCTTTTTAGTGACACTTACTGGACATTTCATTTCTGAACTACCACGGTACGTACGAACAACCAATGTAATAAAATGCTGCCAGATTAACATTCATCTGTTTCAGATAAACCTAAACACGCTTTTAGCGCAGCTCACTGAACAACGTGATTGCATTTTGCAGAAATTTCACCACAGGCATGCTTTTCCAATGACCCTGGTTTGCATGTAATTATTTAGTAGTTATTTCTTACAGCATTCTGGAATACCAGATTCAGATTAATCAATAGTATGAATATTTTTGTATAATGAACATAAACTGTTTATTTGACTGTTGTGCTAAGCAGCTGATTTAGTGCATAGCAGTGATACTTTCATGTCTGTGTATCACTCTATTTTGTGTCAGGTTCCTGATCACCCTGCTGGTGCTTATTTAGTGATAATGATCTGCTGACTGTACATCATTCCTTACTTGTTTACCCGTCCAATTTTTCAATTTAATTTGCAATCCGACATTGCACACTTGCAGTGCAGACAGCTTTGTTGATAATAATGGTGACAATCTAGTTTTATTGTGATTAATTCACTTGTGTAGCAGTATAGACCCAAAAATAAAATTTTTTTTTTAGACATTTTGAAGTTTTATGAACCTTTTTTGATGACATGCCCAAAAGAGTTTGTTTTAGATTTAGCAAACGTCTGAGGACATTTTTCATTTATTTTGTATGGAGCCCCACACATGACGTGGACAAAAATATATAACATGGCCACGAATTAGGAATTCGCTCTCTTGTTTTAATAAATCGTTGTCAAGAGCAGGCAGAGAAAGCAGGCAGAGATGTGGATCTAGGCGCAGGATCATTTAATAAATAAAGCAAACAAAAACACAGACAACACTAGGAACAGGAAGTTTACATCAAACAATGACTGACCCAGTAACAAGGAAAACACTAGGGCTTATATACACACCAGGGAAACAAGCTAAACAAGATAACAAGAAGGAGTGGCTAATAGGAAACACATGGGGAGAGCTAATCAACAGAAAAGACTACAAACTGACTATAGAATTAGTAAAGCACAGGAAACATAAAAGTCTAAGGACACACACAGAACACATGTGACAATTGTTGCCACGTTGAAGTAGTTTCTTTGCTCGTTTTGATTTAACTAAAATGAGGGAACAAATTATTACAACTTAGCCACGATTTAGTAAAATGAGGGAACAAATTATTATACAGTGCTCACGATTTACTTAATGAGCTAATGAATTAGTAAAATGTGCTGAAGTATAAGTCAGTCTTGGGAACTAAATATTAATTTGTGGCAACGATATACACATTGGCTGCACCCGAAAGCTTAGTCAGCTGACTTGTTGTCTCACTGCCCTATGGCAATGACTTTGCAGGCGTGCGAAGGTTCCTCACGAAACGGATTTCGGACAGACTTCTGAGGGAGCGTAGCGGTTTAATGATCTACAACAAAATAGAAAGAGTTTTGGTGATAACAAAGTGAATATTTAATTACTACAACAGTAATTTCTCCCTAGAAAAAATGGATGAAGTTGGTAAAAAGTGTACAGTTACATACAAACAGACAACCAACTGCAACTTTCAGACAGCATATTTAGTACATTTTAACTTTCACATAATGGGAAGCGCAGGATTGTGGGATATCAATGTAGCAAAAGATACATTTGTGCTGCCTTCAAAAACCCGTAAGATGAAGGTATCTCAAGAGAGGGGATGTGGCCAATCATTGGATTTGGACGTACCTTGCTGCCTACCTCTGTATCCTGCCAGTGGAGGCAGCATTTTTCAGCTTTCAGACGCATCCATTTTTTCCTCATATGTCATGTGTGGGGCTCCGTAATACGGTCTCTAAAAGTAAGTCAGAAACATGTTCAGAACTCTGCCTGGAAAAAATGGATGCCAATATTTATTTATTCCTTTATTTGTCTTACAATAAGTTCCCTGTGTTGACTGTAAGTCTGACAGAGCCAAGTTTTTCATTTTTTAATTTACTGAAGTGCCCAGAACAGTTGATTCATAAGGGCTGTCAAACAAGAAGACTGTTCTGGAAACATTTCATCAGAGTAACAGTTGCTGAGCCAGCTGTTCTGAACCGCTGTGTGTGTGAACTTCAGAAAATACTGTAACTGCCACTGTGTGCCTCACTGTCACGCCATGTTATATCTGTCCAGTACATTAAAAAAGAAAAGAAGAAAAGACTATTCATTGAAAAACTTAAACTGCTATTGATGTAATAGTAGGCAGTGATAGAATTATCCTTCTCTCGGGAAAGGTGTGTCTGGAATGAATTGTGGAAAAAGGGATTGGTTACGCAGCAGATGGATATATGTTTATTTATGTGCTGTGATACAATGAAGATACTGAGGGAGTCAGGTCCTGATTTCATGTATATTCTGTTTTTTCTCTTCAGATTTCACAAGCACTTGCTCACAATTTATATTTTGATAAGCAGTCATTAAAGTGCAAAATCACCGGCATGACTCATGTAGAGGTCATCGCTTCATTTACCAGCATCTCATACTGAATTCTTTTCAACGTTGATTTAAAAAAAGACACATGATTAGGGTTTCCCCCCAAAATGTATACTAATCAATGTGTGTTTAGTTCTGGTGTGATGACAGCAATGTGTATGTAAATAATTGATTTGCTGCAGCTGGCTGATGGCCGTGGAAACAGGAAGACACCCGCTGATGAAATAATCTGTCAGATCCTCTTCATCAGAAAGCACCAGTCTCATTTATGAAAGATTGATAATTATGTCATAATTACAAGGTCTTTCCTGTATTTTGTCTTCCTACCAGTCTATGGCTCTGTTCCAAAATCATCTATAGCAGCAAATAGTGTTCCTCAACTAAGTAGTGCTACTCAACTGCTACTTTAAATAGTGCTGCTACTCAGCACTACACTTTTCATTCCATTGTCTTTCATTCATACACGTGCAAATGCGAGAGACAGGAAATGCAAGCTCATGTGAATGTTGCTGCATGCGTTCTGAAGTTCGAGTTTTTTAACTCTTCCCTGCAAATTTGTATCATGTGACCTTGTCATGTGATTTCAAAGCTGACTTTTTTTTACAGTATCCAAAACATTCTGGCACTCAAACTTTTTCCACGTACAGGTAGAGTGTTTCTGTCATCTCCACATGATTTTGTGCAGCAGTAGTAGCTACACACTGCGTTGTCGAATTTTTTTTAATTTTGTGATGAGTGACAACCAGCGTCATGGTGTGATACCGCCACCTATTGTGTTGGAATATCAACTAGATAGTTACTATTCACCGGATTATATATGATATTAGAATATGTGATGTATGAACATGATATCAGTATTTCATTTTTAAATATCACAGTTTTTTCAGTACCAGTATATTGCAACACTCTTAATTCCAGTAGACATATATTAGCATGGTGCTACGTTATTGATGCAATATTGTAGCAAGTACAAAAAATGCATAGCATAAATAGTCTGTTTTAACTTTTTCCCCGCCATTGATGGAATTTTCTGTCATTTATGAGACAACCATTCCCCGCCATTGAAGGAATTTTATGGCTTTCTTTGTTTTCACTGTTATACGGTAGGGGGCGCTATTGTGCAACTTCTGAAAGAGTACAGAAACAAGTGATAAAAGCTTTGCTTATGCACGTTATTACACTGGTGGGGAAAGAGTTAATTATATAGAGTATTTTATCTGCATTGTCAATATTTTTCACTGAGCTTTTCACAATGAATTCTGGGATTACCTTATATTTACACAAGATACATGCAATGCTGACTATAATTTAGCCATTGCTGGAAGTTACTGGCAAAAACAAAAAATAAATGATTTTATATTTTTCTGTTATTTATTTATTTTTTTCTCTCTCTTTCTTTCTTTGCACAGATTGTTGATTGGTGCTCCCAAAGCCAGGGCTTTATCCAATCAGGGGGCAAACATCACAGGTGGGCTGTACAGCTGTGACATCACCTCCCATCCTAATGACTGTACTCGAGTGGACTTCGACAATGATGGTAAGCAGAAAAATCATCTTTGTACCAGAGATTTAACAATATCATATGAGAATTCAGGCGTGTGCAGTCTGACTGCTGTCGTGAATATAATTTTAGTGGTTTCAATGCTTAAGTCAGCAGCGCCAGGATTCTCTGATAGATCTTGAATTCTAATCGTGACTTGGTTTCTGTTCACGGTGACTCTCACAGTTGATGTTCGTGTGGAGAATAAGGAGAACCAGTGGATGGGTGTAACTGTTCAGAGCCAAGGACCTGGAGGCAAGATTGTGGTACGTCAGTTAATGGACCATTAATTGACTTCCAGTTACAGTGTCATCACTTCGACAGTTTAGATTTATTATTTGTGTCACACAATGTCTGACAAGTACAATATCAGCAAAGAACTCTTTCTTTCCGTGTCAGACATGTGCCCATCGCTACCAGCGTCTGTTGTTCCCAAACACACCCCAAGAGGCACGTGACATCACTGGACGCTGCTACATGCTCAGTCAAGACCTGAGCATTGACAGCCAATCAGATGAGGATGGGGGGAACTGGAAATTCTGTGATGGCCGCACTAGGGGTCATGAAAGATTCGGGGCCTGTCAGCAAGGCTTGGCTGCCACCTTCACTAAAGACTACCATTATGTCATCTTTGGAGCACCAGGGGCGTACAACTGGAAAGGTAGAAATGACATTTGATGCAATACATAAAATGGTGTTTTTGTGTGTTTTAGGCGACGTGTGTACACACAAACACACACACACACACACACACACACACGTTAGTTTTTGTGAATTGTGCCAACATTCTAATAGTGTAATGGTTTTTATACTGTACAAGCTGAATCAAATAAGGATGAAGATCAAATAAGTCTTTACTTAGGAAATCCAACAGGTACAGGCAGGAACGCAACACAACACAACACAACACAACACAACACAACACAACACAACACAACACAACACAACACAACACAACACAACACAACACAACACAACACAACACAACACAACACAACACAACACAACACAACACAAAGCAGACGAGACCGGACCATGAACAAAGGGAAGACAGGAACTTATATACACAGATGATTAACTAAAATGACATACAGCTGTGAATAGTCTTGTTAATGTCCATGGTGATAGATTGTGGCGGGAAAACGGAACAAAGGAGCACGTGACAGATGAAAACCAAAACAAACTGAATGTGACTGAGACCATGACAGATAAAGTTACAACTTAGTAAATTAAAAATATACTAATATATATTAATATAATAGCAAATACCACCATACAGTTACAGTCAAGTATTTATGTTCTGTAGTTTGTTAGTCAACACTCAATAATACAAGTACATGAAATACATGTACTTCTTTAAAGCATGATAAAATTACATTTTAAAATTGTACTTAAGTGTGATAATAAACATAGTCATGAAACTGTACTCACTTTTAAGTGCACTTAAGTGGCCTTTTATTTCATAAATATTATATTATCCACATTGAAGTTTATATATATACTTTCAAGATTTGAATTACAAGTGCACATTCAATACAATTAACCGCACTTTTTTTGTACAGGGGTTTGCACAGTTAAATACATGTTTCTCATAACCAGTACTCAAATAATTTGTTTTGCTGTGTCACAATAATCTTGTTGTTTAGCACTCACCCCGACACGTCCATTTTCTAGGTATAGTGCGCGTCGAGCAGAAGAACAACACTCTGCTGGAAATGGGCTTGTTTGATGATGGTCCATATGAGGTCGGGGATGAAAACCGCCTTGATCCAAATCTAGTGCCAGTACCAGCCAACAGTTACTTAGGTGAGTGTGAGCACCATGTATGTGTGTGAATGTGTGTGCTGTGGTCAGTCAGCTAGTGTGTTCTGACATTCATGCATTTGTGACACTGAATCTCGCATATGTAAAGGATTCTCTCTAGATTCCGGCCACAGTATCACAGAAAAGGGCAAACTCATCATAGTGTCAGGAGCGCCGAGAGCCAATCACAGTGGTGCAGTGGTGTTTCTGCGGAAGGAAGGCGAAGCGTCCACCATGCTCACACCTGAACACGTTCTAGAAGGACCAGGACTCGCATCTTCATTTGGATATGATGTTGCTGTGGTGGACCTGAATGGAGATGGGTGAGTGATACAGAAGATCTGTAAAAAATAAATGTTGTTTATTATGAAAAGGAGTGGGTAGATAGTGAGGGCCCTTGTAAAAAAAGAGTCTGCTCAAATCTCAGTCTATATTGCATGTGCACTTGTTGTGTACTTTAAATGTCAGATTAAAAGTTTTACTTTAAAGTATGTTTTAAATAATCAAATTTAAATTATTTATTTAAAAACTTTTTGTCTTGTTTTAAAGACATACTATACTTATCTTGATGTGTTGACTAACATCATACATTATAGTTTATTATAGTTTTAACTAGTGTTAATATTTTATATTTTATAATGCTGTTCTCCATGCACACCACTCTGTTGTTAGGATGACAGTTTAAAAAGTTACATTTTTAGGCTGGTCAGCCTCAACGATCTAACAGCACTCGTCAATGTCAAAATGACGGCGAATCAGATCAAAGAAGGTGGGCTTAATGTTCACTGAAGACGAGAGTGAATTCCAATGCGACACTTTTAGTTTTTACATTGAAAGAGTGCGTGCGTGGTAAGATATAAGTAGCTAAACATGAAATATATGACAACAGTTTTTTCATCCCAAAGGTGTTCTATCGGGTTGAGGTCAGGACTCTGTGCAGGCCAGTCAAGTTCCTCCACACCAAACTCGCTCATCCATGTCTTTATGGACCTTGCTTTGTGCACTGGTGCGCAGTCATGTTGGAACAGGAAGGGGCCATCCCCAAGCTGTTCCTACAAAGTTGGGAGCATGAAATTGTCCAAAATGTCTTGGTATGCTGAAGCATTAAGAATTCATTTCACTGGAACTAAGGGGCCAAGCCCAGTCCCTGAAAAACAACCCCACACCATAGTCCCCCCTCCACCAAACTTTACACTTTACACGTTCTCCTGGTAACCGCCAAACCCAGACTCATCCATCGGATTGCCAGACAGAGAAGCGTGATTCATCACGCCAGAGAACACGTCTCCACTGCTCTAGAGTCCAGTGGTGGTGTGCTTTACACCACTGCATCCGACGCTTTGCATTGCACTTGGTGATGTAAGCTGCTCGGCCATTGAAACCCATTCCATGAAGCTCTCTACACACTGTTCTTGAGCTAATCTGAAGGCCATACGAAGTTTGGAGGTCTGTAGCTATTGACTCTGCAGAAAGTTGGCGATTTCTGCGCACTGTGCGCCTCAGCATGCGCTGACCCCGCTCTGTGATTTTACGTGGCCTACCACTTCGTGGCTGAGTTGCTGTTGCTCCCAATTGCTTCCACTTTGTTATGATACCACTAACAGTTGACCGTGGAATATTTAGTAGTGAGGAAATTTCACGAATGGACTTATTGCACAGGTGGCAACCTATCACGGTACCACGCTTAAATTCACTGAGCTCCTGAGAGCAATCCATTCTTTCACAAATGTTTGTAGAAGCAGTCTGCATGCCTAGGTGCTTGATTTTATACACCTGTGGCCATGGAAGTGATTGGAACACCTGAATTCAATGATTTGGAGGGGTGTCCCAATACTTTTGGCAATATAGTGTATATTTACATACTTGCCATACAGGTTTCAAAAGTATATTTTAGTTTACCATAAATGCTATTATATATATGCTAGTATATTTTGGCAGTACACTTTAACATTATT
Source organism: Ctenopharyngodon idella (assembly GCF_019924925.1). Classification (NCBI taxonomy): domain Eukaryota; kingdom Metazoa; phylum Chordata; class Actinopteri; order Cypriniformes; family Xenocyprididae; genus Ctenopharyngodon; species Ctenopharyngodon idella. The sequence goes on along the minus strand of NC_067228.1, from coordinate 32,102,857 downwards.
TCAAAGACAATAGAAGTAATTTTTAAATTATATATAAAAGATGTACTTAAGTCCTACTTAAGTGTGTCAAAAAAGCATGCTAAAGTTCAGCTAATTGGATTTAATGTAAATTTAATCTAGAATACATTTTCATTTAATTGTAAATAACATGTACCAAAGTCTCTGAAGACATTACATTCAGTTCACACTTAAGTATACTCTTTTAAAGTATATTATCTTCATAGTAAGTACTTTTTTACGGAGCCCCTAAAGGGACATTTATTTCCCCCTTTAGGGCTCCGTATGTTTTTAAAATAGGCTAAAGTGTACTACTTTTTCAGAAGTGTTGGCAGCTAAATTACATTGATTGTCCCTTCAGTTGGCAGGATGTTGTGGTTGGTGCACCCCAGTTCTTCCAGAGAGATGAGGAAGTGGGTGGAGCTGTGTATGTTTACATCAATAAGGCTGGAAGATGGAAGGACGTCACCCCAACTCGCCTGAATGGAACCAAAGACTCCATGTTTGGACTGGCTGTGGAGAATATTGGAGACATTAATCTGGATTCTTTTGAAGGTTGAGTGCAGGAGTTGATCTTTAGTTAAGAATGCAAAATATTTTAATTATTTTTGGTTTGTTTAATATTCTTCCTGTGTGTTTCTCAGATATTGCAGTAGGTGCTCCATATACAGACTCAGGGTTTGGTAGCGTGTACATCTACCACGGATCTGCTGACGGCATCAATACCAAACCAGCTCAGGTTAGACACTCTCTGCTTTCTGTCTCTCTCAATTTTCTCTTCTGTCTGCCATTTTAATGGAACACATCAGTGAGAAATTACTTGGATCAAGTAATGGTGGAACTGAAAGGAATAAATGGCACTATGAGCATTTTCCAATGTTTTTCAGCTTAAAAGGTTTTCCATTTTCAGGATAAAACATTGGTGAAAAAAACAGATACTTACATATTTTAATTCTACATCTGAATTCCTCTGATGTAACTTCATACTAACTCTGTCTGTTGTGACCTTTAAAACAAAATATAATTTTAGTCTATACATGGTGTTTTTGTTGTATTCTTTGCTGTTAAACGAATGAATAAAGCCTTACCTGTGTCAACAAACACTAAGACATCTGACATTATCTTGCAGATTCTGGAGGGCAAGCAGCACAACATTAAGATGTTTGGCTATTCTCTGGCTGGAAATATGGACCTGGATCAGAACTCGTACCCTGATCTCGCCGTTGGGTCACTCTCTGACACAGTTTTTATATATAGGTGCTGACAGCTCACTTTTCATGTCAAAGTTGTTACCTGAAGATTTGTGAGATGCTATAGCAACATCCCTCTTGTGTGCAGGTCCAAAACGGTTATTAGCATCAAGAAAGACATCAAGGTGACTCCAAAGGAAATTGACTTGATGAAGAAAACGTGTGGCAATAGTATTTGGTGAGATACTGACAAAAGGAGAACTTTGAAAGCATCACTTATAGATGTGCTAGACATTTTGAACTCCTTTGAGAAGATAATTAATGAGAAGATAATTGTGTTTCTTTACAGCTTGACTGTGGAAGCTTGTTTCTCATATAGAGCAAACCCTCCCACCTACAACCCTAAAATCAGTGAGTCTGTTTATGCTTATCATGAGAAACTCTCATTATTTATTACAGTTTTTTGTTATTTAGTCTAAAGGGCCGTTCACACCAATAACTATATAAAGTTTTAATAATCGCTCTAATTCTACAGTATGGGAATAGGGAAGTCCTCATCTCAACTATAATGATAACAACTCAGAGAAACTACAATGTTGGAATCAGTCTACAACAATGTGATGAACAATAAAAACATTGACGCCAATCAGAAATCAAAGGGACTTTAAAGAGCTCTAGCATTTAAAGTGGCAGAGCACGCTTATAATTAGAGCTGCACGATTCTGGATAAAATGAGAATCACGATTTTTTGGTTTCAAATAGAGATCACGATTCTCCCACGATTCTGAATATACAATCAAACAAAATAACATGTAATTTACTAGAGGTTCTGACAAAATATAAATTGCTGACTCTAATTGCTGGAAAATGTTTGAATGAATTATTTAAAAAATGGTTTTGAATGAATTCAATGACTCATTAATAAATACTTGTTCCATTGCTGGATGAATCTGTTTTTGAACGAATCTTTTGAACGAACGATTCAATGACAAATACATTTTTTAACAGTCAGTTGTCGCCATCTAGTGGAATTAGATGTAATTGATACAACTGTTATTTGACTTGCCAAGTTTGTTTCAAAAGGTAGTTTGCTCTATTTTGATTGTTATCGTAGACATCGGTGTTTAAATACTAACTTAAAACTTATAACTCAGTACTTCTGTGATAATGTGAATATTTGTAACACAGAAATAACTAATGTGTGATTCAAAACGGCTCTCTCTGGCTCTGACAGCACGAACACAGATTTGAACGCTCCGGTGTTGTGCCGAATTTCGACTCCCTGCCAAATTATTATCCCCCTCGTTGAAGTCGCTATCTGATTGCCTAATCCTAACCCCTCCCCCACACCTAATCCTAAACCTACCAATACTAGGGGGGTAATAATTTGGCAGGGGTAGGAATTCGGCACCACACCGGTATGATTTTGTCAAAGGTTTAATAGACGCGGGAGAATCGTTGTCATTAATAAAGTAGGTTTGCGTGGGTTCTTGAATCGAGATCGCAATCTTTTTACGAATAATCGTGCAGCTCTACTTATAATAAACAGAACTTTAACTTTGTCCATTGGTGTGGACACTATATAGTTATCTTTATCTTTATATTTATTGTTCGTAGTGTGAACGGGCCTGAAGATTTAATCCAAATGTATTCTTTGTTAATAATGCTGTTACAGAAGACAAGATGCTGCATGTTAGATGCTATGCTCATTAGAGTAAATAAGTGTACTTCTTTGTTCTGAGGTCTGAAGCTCACACATTCTAAATCTTTTTTGTTTGTTTTTCCAGCCATTTCCTGTACACTTGAGGCAGAGTGGTACCGCAGGAAGCTGGGTCTTCCATCTAGAGTCGTGTTTCTGGAGAAGAACGAGATGGATCAAGACTTCCAGTCGACCGGCACTCTGGAGCTACGAGGACAAAACAAGAAAGCTTGTTACAAGACCAAACTCAGATTACAAGTAAATAAAGCTTAAAAGTCGTAGCGATAGATATTTTCTTCCATATCGTGACATGTAACAGATTTTTTAAAAAACAAAAAATGAGGGGTGGGCACTTGGTTCTTTGCATTGATTGAAGTTTGGATGTTGAGATGTGGCCATTGCAAAAGAGGCAGATGACCGTGAGCTTAAAGAGTTTAAAGAGGCCACATTAAGCCAATTACAAAGCCTTGATTTTGTTTTTGTACACTATATAATAGGTTTTCATGCTTGAATGTTCAAAAAACATTATTTTTGACACATTTGACAGCACCTCTATTCTCAGTTTGTCATAACACTGTTTAGTTCCTGTTTCTATGAAGCCCCTCCTTCTGAAAAGTGCAGTGTGCTCTGATTGGTCGGCTGGACCAGTGTGTTGTGATTGGTCAACTTCTTTGAGCATGTTTTGGAAATGCCACGGCCCTTACCATAACTGCTAGTTTCAACACACTACTAACTAAAGCTGGGTTCCACTGTACAATTTTGCCCACAATTTGGCTGTCTGAGACTAATTTGTGATTCCTAAAAGATTCCTCTGATTCTAGGCCAAAATTTTAAGTCTTTGATCGCTAGTTTGACATGTTCGCTGACAGCTGATTAATGACTATTGCAATCAAATTTTACCTCCGACAAAATTCTGGAAATTTTCTATGAAATTTTGTAATGGTTGTGCTTTTCTGTGCAACTACAATGAATGGGGGACTGGAGATTTCAAGCTTCAAAATTGACACCATAAAAGTATTATAAAAATAGCCCACATGACTTATTTGTGCTACATTCAAAGTCTAAAGTCATATGATGTTTTTATGTGAGGAACAGACCAACATAACTAAAATCTTCCTCTCCAGTGAGCTGTTAACTTGAGAACCTCTACAACCACATCAATTCAGTTTTTGTTTGCAAGTATAACACATCGGCACTTCTATCATACTGTACATTGGCATGATTTTCATTTCTGGATTTTCATAATTCTCATTTTGGATTTGGGGACTTTTATTATGACATTCCAACAGCCTCTGTCTAAGCTCTCATTAATTAAATGTTATTTCGATACATGTTGACTGAGTGGGATCTGCTGTGTGCTGGTTTTCAGGAAGGCATCAGGGATAAGCTCAGAGCGATTCCTATCGAGGTTTCTGTGGCCATTCAGAGTGCTAAGAGAGGCAAACGGCAGAGCTCGCTACCACAACTAGTGCCAATACTGGACTCCACTGTGCCCAACAAGACAATTACTGAGGTATACTCATCTTATTTAGAAAATCTAAGGAAGAGTCAATGCATCTTTAGATCCTTTACTGCAAACATAACGGAGTTTCTATTTACACCAAGCGCAAATAGCCCGCCTTGTTAGCAGAGGCTATTACACTCTCTCCACCCACCATTGTCTGGTTGAGCCGGACAAAATTACAAAAGAAACCCGTCTGATAACAGGAGCAGTGGCATGTGGGGCAAGTGGCCTTAGCTATTGCCATGACTGATCGCAGAATCTGATTTACATGTACAACATGTTCCTGGATCAACATCTTTGTTGATTCTAGAACAACATTCCAATTAACCAATCAGATTTGAGGGACAAGTTTACAGTTTATGTCAAGTTTAGGCTTACAATCCTGTCTTTTCCCTCTGATTTTAGGGATAAGTTAGGGATAGGGGTAGGTTTAGGGGTAGGGATATGGTTAAGACTAAAGTTTCGGACAGGAATGTTGCTCCAGGATCAACAAAATATATTGACTCAGGAACGCGCCTAACTCTGCAATATCAGGACGTGCAACATCCAAACTCATTGTTCTCCGTTTTCCCATCACATATCAGTTTGGAGAGCTGTTTATTTTAAATAAAAAATGTTCAAAAAGTGGAAATATTTAATAGTGTGAGTAAAGTGTTTATTGGGTAGGGTTAGGCAGAGGGACATAATGTCCCAATAAAACAGCATCCATTTATGATTTAAATAAATATAATCATAGACACTTAATATGTTGTTATTGCATACTGTTTTATAGTGTAATACAAAACACTGAGGTGCAAATATCTGTCACTATTTGCACTAAGTATAAATAGCATCTAACTACTATTTACACTTAGTGCATACTGCTATTTTCAGTGTAAATTGGATCTTTTGCTATATTTGCACTTAGTGGCAGATATTATTTGCACCTCAGTGTATTGTAGTACCTTATAAAACAGTACTTTTTATTACTTATATAATATAAAGTACTAAAAAGTAAAGTACTACTAAAGTAAAGTAGAATAGTAAATGTTCTATAATAAATGTCAGCAATAAACTTTGCATAGACAGAAAAAATGTAATAGGCAGATTAATGAAGTAATACAATAAACCTACTCTACAGACTGTATTTGCCATCTTTCCTGGCCTAGGTGAACTTCCTGAAAGAGGGTTGTGGCACGGACAACATCTGTCAGAGTAACCTACAGCTGCAGTACAGGTTCTGCTACAGGGAGTCCAAACAAGACGTGTTTCCTCCTCTCCCTCTGTGTGTACAGTAGCAGCAATACACCACAAGCTTCTAGAACCATGCAACATAAACACAACACACACTAGCTCTGTTTACACCTGCCATTTACATCTGTTATATGAGCCGATCACATGTGGAAAGTGAGAAATCTTAATGTATCAGTAACATAACAAATAACAATACTAGAATTTTTAATACATCAAATGACTTCTTTATATGCCCTGATAGTCTGTTACCAGACATAATATATTGCTTGTCATTTAAGGAACATATATCAATATAAATGGTTTGTTTGTTGGTGTGCAGTGTGCTAAATGATTAAACCCATCTCTCAGGGAGAATGGTGTGCCAGTGATTTCTTTGAGTGATCAGAAGGACATTGCTCTGGAGGTCACAGTGAGGAACAGAAATGGAGATGATGCTCATGAAGCCAAATTGGTGGGGCACTTTGATGAATCCCTCTCATACTCTGGATTCAGATCTCTGAGAACTACTGTAAGTGTATCACAAATCTAAACTGCTGTCTTAGTAATGCGACCTGAACCTTTCTGTTTTGGCACTCTTCTCTGTTTCATATTTTTATTCATTATTTCACCATTGAACCAATAATGTTGTTGTTATATTTCTATGAACTCTTTCTGTTTCTTCTTGTTGTTCAGTTGGTTCTGTCAGGGATTCAGTAGACTAAATACATCAATGTTATTTCAATCAATTACCCCCGATCTATACTGTACAGTGAAGTCCTCTCAATAGGACCCTGTTTCCACCTGATATTAAGATGCGTTTTGGTCGATCGGATCACAAGTAGACGAGGGAGACACATACCCATTTACACCTGGTGTTTTAATCCGTCTCTTTTGTCCACTTTCAACCACTTCTGTCCTGATTTCTTTGAGGGAAGGGTCTATGGGCGGGTAAATATATATGGGTTTTTCAGAACTTTCGAGCTAATGGATAAAATAAGCTTACGCATTTTACATATGAATGCGCAAAGAGATGACGGAAAAACACAGAGAGCAGCAGCTTTCATTTCTGCTCTGACAGCCGCAAGACCAGCCGAACGCTGTGAGTGTGTGTTAAGCCCTGGGTAAACTTAAATTTTTTACGCGTTCACTAGTGTATGCACACAGTTGATGCGCACAGCCTTGGAAAGTATACTTCATTTGACTCGTACGCATACACAGGTGCAATTTTGAGCAATCTCTTGCCACGAGTTACAACTCATGTAAACATGCTAGAGCTGTACAAATGAGGGTACTTTCTAACCTCTTCACACAATCTCTCGTCTATGTAGGCCTCCATCATCGCTGTAGCTTGCATACGTTCCGGTCTGTTCTGTTCATGCAATTATTTTTTGACTACCTTGTGAATCGACGCCCCCAGGGCACGGTTGCCACCTTGTGGATAAACTAATTACTGCAAAAGAAAAAATAAATTTGAATGTGCAACCTGCACATACTAACGGTTACAAAAATCCGGTGGTTTGCGTACATTACGCGCATACTCTTCTGATGACGAAATTCGCATCACGCGCACTGTACGCTGATCCTTGCGTAAAAAGTGAACTATACTTTGGGCTTCAGAAACCAGGAATGGTGAGAGAACATTGTGCTTGGTACGTTTATCTTCAAACCCAACTTGGGTCTTCAGCCAACAAAGTTTAAATCCCGTCTGGCTAGCGCGCTTCCCATTATGTTTACGCGTTCATTAGGCGGTCTTTTGGCTGTTCGAAGGCATTCGACCACATGAGCTATACACTATGAAAGCAATCTGGTTGAGTGCATTTTCGACTACCTACAGGTAGTACTCGAAAGTGGACAAGCACAAAACGATTTAGACTCTGTGTACACCTGTATTTAGTGTCGTCCACTTGTGATCCGATCAACCAAAATGCATCTTAATACCAGATGTAAACAGAGCGTAGGAGACTAGCAAACTGCAAATGCCTTAAATACAAATAAGATTAACCCAGTGCTCCATCTTCTGTGCTCTGATGTTGTGTGACCAAACCTCTGTCCTGCTGTAGGATAAACATGTGATCTGTGCTGCCAATCAGAATGGCTCCCTGGCAGACTGTGAGCTGGGAAACCCTTTTAAACGGGATTCAGAGGTCAGTAATATTTCAAAGATGCCATGTTAATCTATATCAGGAATTTTCATTTTAATAAAAATGGTTGTTTTGTAGGTAACATTCTATATCATATTGAGCACTGGCAAGATATCACTTGAAACCAAAGAAGTTGAGATCGACCTTCAGCTGGAAACGTATGAAATATTATAAATATCAAAACCACTCTTAATTTAAACGTGTTTGAACTGAAATACCACCATACACCTGTTTTAAGTAATTGTATGATGAATGTATATTGATGTTCATGTTCTCATACAGGACGAGTTCACAGGAAGGCCTGAGCAAAGTGAAGGCCAAAGCCAAAGTGCTGATTGAACTTCTTCTTTCTGTACAAGGGTGCGTATCATCACTGAGACATTTGAGACATTTTTGAGATCTTTTTTGAATCTCAAGAGGAGATTTTTAGGGTCTTTTTTTTCCAGCACTAACAGAAGCAGCAGGAGTAAGCAAACATCTGGATTAATCTCATATTAATCTCTAGGAGAGACAACTGAGACATTAAGGAAACATTTTCTGACTTCCATTGCATTATAAAGTAATATTATACAAGTTGAACCATTACATTCAGGTTTTGTGCAGAACATGCAGCAGTAGAGCCAGTGGGACTCAAGGCGTCTCAAGCAGAGTTTACCGTGAAGCTGTAGAAATACAGAAATCAATATGTCAGCACTGTACTCTTGAGAAAAGCACTTAACCCCAGGTTAAAAGCAACTGCTAATAACTACTAGTGTACTGTATCCCTGCCATCATATACTTAGCAGAATGACTCCCCTTTGAAAAAGAACACGTTAGCATACTTTTAAAAAGAACATTTATTACGGAAATAATATACTTTAAAAGAATATACTTAAGTGCAAACTGAATGTAATATTTTGGACACTTAATTGCATGTTTATTATAACTATGTATTATAGTGTAAATTTATATTAAATATAATTAGCTGAACTTTAGAGTGCTTGGACTTAAATACATCTTTATGTAATTTCATAATTACTTCTGTTAAAAGATGAAATATGGTTAAAGTGTACTGCTGAATGTACTGACATGCATTTATGGTAAACTACTTTAATGTCCTTTCTACTGAAACTTGTCATATTTAAATATATTTGTAAATGCACATCTGTAATGAAGTTGCAATTTAGTACATTTAAAATATATTAACTTTAAATGTAACATAAAATAACACACTAAAGTGAAAATTATAATCAAGTACTTTTACATGTGCTTTAGTATAATAGTCGACACATCAAAATAAGTGTACTTCTTTAAAGCACAACAAAAGATTATTAAAACATAATGATTTAAAATTGACTTTAAAATAAAACTTTTAATTTGACATTATTACAAAGTGCACTTTTTAAAAGTGTACTTAATTGTGTTAAGAAACAGTCATGAAACTGTACAGTAAGGACATTTAAATGCCCTTTATTTCACTATTTTATTATATTAAAAAGTTTTTCTTTTTAAAAAATATACTTTTAAAATTTGAAGTACACATGTGCATTCAATACAATTAAGCACACTTCTTTTCCACAAGAATCTTAGTACATGTTACATCCTGTTTTATCTGATTGCTGAGTCTTCTTGTTGTTTATCAGGGTTGCAAAGCCATCTCAGGTCTATTTTGGAGGTGAAATCAGAGGCATGAGTGCCATGAAGACAGAGGAGGAAGTCGGCAGCTTGATTGAATATGAATTCAGAGTAAATGCCAAAATAATTTTAAAGAGTCATATGCCTTTTTAGAAATTTCTTCCAGCATTTTTGAAAAGCTCTACTTATAACTTAAGATTAAATGTTTTTGCAGGTGATTAATTTAGGAAAGCCTCTGAAGTCTTTTGGTACTGCATCCCTGAACATTCAGTGGCCCAAAGAAAGTTCTGTGGGAAAATGGCTGCTGTATCTGATGAAGATCAACACCAAGGAGCTGCAGTTAGTCACATGTTCACCTGAGAGAGAGATAAACCCTCTCAGACTGAGTGAGGTACCAAATATATTTTATAATATATAAATATATCTTAAACATCTGAATGAATGCTGTTAGTCATTTTGATGAGTTTTCTATGTGTTTGAAGTGTTTTAAACTGATGAAAACATGATGCTAGTTCAAGAAAACATTTTAAGAGTTAAACTTTCTGGCTGAGATTGGTGCTAAATCAGATAAGAACATGGACAAAAAGTAGACACATTTGTGACACTTTTAGGAGTCGACGTCAACAAGGAGAAAGCGTGAGCTGGGGGAGAGGAGACCATCTGACGGGAGTAAAACATCCCTCTTCACTGACAAACGCAAGCACAAGATTCTGGTAATGAGATTTAGTTATTTATATTTGTGGTGAACTTTCATTTTTAGGAATGACAGGACCAAAACAACTTGAACTTGATTGTTTCTCTTAGTCATGCAGTGGTGATGCCAGATGTGTGGAGATAAAATGCCCCCTACAGGGCCTGGACAGCACTGCAGTCATCATTTTGAAATCACGGCTGTGGAATTCCACTTTCCTTGAAGTAAGGACATTGAGTAGTGATTGTTTTGTTCCCTTGAATGAATGGATGAGGTTGTTAAAGCAATCTGTTTTGTTTTCCTCTCTAAAACAGGATTATGCATCCTACAATTACCTTGATATAATAGTGAAAGCCTCCATAAGTCTGGATGTTTCTGCCAAGAACATTGTCCTTAAAAACCCTGAGACCCAGGTAACACAGTTTCCTAAAGTGTAACACATTAAAGAAATTTATACCTGTAAATTAAATATTTTGTTGAACAACCATACATTTGACTACCAGGTGAGACTGACCGTGTTCCCAGAGGCGACAGTGACTCCGTTCGGAGGAGTTCCATGGTGGATCATTCTCGTGGCTGTATTAGCTGGAATTCTGATGCTGGCTCTCCTGGTTCTGTTACTCTGGAAGGTAAAAAAACAAAACAAAAAAAAACACACAGACATAAAGTAAACAAAAACCCAACATACCAAACCTGTATGAGTATATTGTATAACTGTACCAGTATAAAAATATATTAATATTAATATATATTAATAATTAGATATTATAACTAGACAGTTGATGGAACCCATTGACTTCCATAGTAGGAAAAAAAATACTATGAAAGTCAATGGTTACTGTCAACTGTCTGATTACTGACATTCTTTAAAATATCTTCTTTTGTGTTCAACAGAAGATACTAACTGTATACTAGTATACTGGCCACAATTTACAAAACCGAGGGAATAAATTATTATAGAGTGCGGACTATTTACTTAAAACGAGAGAGTGAATTCTTAATTTGTGAGCACGATAGTCCCCTACCCCTAGTCCTACCTTTTGAGCAATAAAATTAAATAAATAAATGTTTTTAAAAGTTTTAAATGACAAGATAATGGATATAAATTGTATTGTGACACTCTTTTATACCAAAGAGTAGGCTACATATTACATAAATAATATACTTTAAAGAATATACTTAAGTACGAACTGAATGTAATGTTTCCAGACACTTAATTGCATGTTAATTGCAATAAAATGAAAATGCATTATAGATTAAATTTATATTAAATGCAGTTAGCTGAACTTTAGAGTGTTTTTTTTTTTTGTTTGTTTTTTGACCCACTTAAGTAGGACTTAAAGTACATCTTTATATATTTATACTGTCTTTGAAATATGGTTAAAGTGTACTGCCGAATGTACTGACAAGCATTTATGATACACTAAAATATACTTTATTGCCATTTCTATTGAAAGCTATATCTCATATTTAAATATTTGTAATTACACATTTGTAATGAATTTAATACATTTAAAATATATTACATTTAAATGTAATATCAAATAACACACTACAGTTAAAATTATAATCAAGTACTTTATATGTGCTTCAGTATGTTAGTCAACACATCAATATAAGTGTATTAATTCTTTAAAACATGACAAATGTATTTTAAAGTAAAATGCTTAATTTGACATTATTACAAAGTGCACTTTTTAAAAGTTAACATTTAAGTGGCCTTTTATTTAATTAATATTATATTATCTGCAAATACAGTTTTTTTAAAAACTGTAGCTTTTTTACTTTTAGGATTTGAAGTACACAAGTACACGTTCAGTACAATTAAAGGGATAGTTCACCCAAAAATGAAAATTCTGTCATCATTTACTCACCCTCAAGTTGTTTCTTTCTTCTGTTGAACACAAAAGAAGATATTTTGAAGAATACGGGTAACCAAATTAATGGGCCCCATTGACTTCCATAGTATTTTCCCCCCTCCATACTATGGAAGTCAATGGGGTCCATCAACTGTTTGGTGACCCGTATATTTTCAAAGAAACTTATACAGGTTTGGAAGAACTTGAAGGCAAGTAAATGATGACAGAATTTTCATTTTTGGGTGAACTATTGCTTTAAGGATACTTCTTGTTCACAAGAGGATAGTGGATCATGCTAGTTAGTTTGATTGTCTACACCTGTGTAAACTTGAGAACTAACTTCATACATCTACTAAAAATCACCAAAACCCCAGCTGATTAAAAGACACATTTTTATTCAGGTTTTACTGCCCAAATGCTTTTTGTGGCCACTGCATATTAATTATATGAACATTTGAATTCCACTGTCTTTAGTACAAACCTTCTAATGACATGTTTGCAATGACCCCTGAATTTGCCCCCTCTGTAGTGTGGTTTCTTCAAGCGGGCCCAGAAGGACGAGTATGATGCTGCAATTCACAAAGCTGAGATTCACACTCAGCCCTCAGACAAACTGTCCACTGAGGCCTAGCTCTCCTTACCAGGGTAAAACACGACCGCTGCAGCAGATCGGTGTCTGCATGACGTGTGGCCTAACTCACTAACTCATCCTTTGCTTTGACAAAAGGAAGGGAAAGACACATGCTGCGCAGCGTGCTTCGCTCTTTCCGTGTGAAGCTCAGTTTTGTTTTGTATTGTGTTAATGGATGTGCTTCTACATGTCCTGTTTTGTCAAGCATGTCCCGTCTCTCAGTGTTCTCCAAAGCATACACACAGAGTGATTTTTAAATGTGCCCGTTTTTAAAATTATGCTTAATGAGGTTTTCTTCTTTCTCTGTCAGTGTGGATTTTTCAAACGCTCCAAATACGAGGACAGCGTTCCAAAATATCATGCAGTGAGGATTCGTAAGGAGACACGTCTCTTGAAAGAAGGAAAGGACATGTTAGATCCCCTTGAGAAGAAGCAATGGATGACCACGTGGAATGAGAACGAGAGCTATTCATGAGACTGTCTCTGCATCTGATGTGGACAATTTAGCACCATCAGGCATCTCTAGTTGTTAAAAGTTTCAGAGGAAGTCCACCTCTGCGCGGCCTGAGAGCCCACTGTAGAACGGAGAGTTAAATATCACAGGCGTTTGACATGAAGATGCCTTTACATATCCATGTGTTTCTGGTAACTAAAGGGTAAAGACTGACTGTTAAAGCCTGGATATCTATGGACTTTTTGTTTGCAATGGCACCCCTTAAAAAGTGTTTGTATATTTTTGGAAGATGCATGAGATGCCAACAATGGATTGTCTTGATTGTCTTTGTAAATATTTTACATTGCAGTTTATTTATTTTGTCTTGTAATTTTGTACTAAGATGCCTACTGTGCATGAACTGCCCAAAGGTCATTTTTCATGTCTTTCGGTAACTGTAAATTACACTGAATGTTCTGAGGTCTGTCAGCTGAAGCTCAGGCTGGCAGTGTCAGAAAAGAGAAAATAAACAAGTCAATGAGTTACTACTGAAAAATGTTAATGACCCGAATATATCAGTTATGCCACTGGAGCAGTTATATATATAAGTAGACACAAAAACAAAACTCGTGACAACATATCAGCATCATTTTATGACATCATCATTATTATTAACCTTTATTTAACCAGGAAATAAAACTCTATTTAAAATATCTTTTACAAGAGGGTCCTGGCCAAGACAGGCAGCACATTTAGTTAAACATGAAACAAAATACGTTAATTTACATATACAGAAAAATACACATCACTCAAAACAATTACAATCAAATAAATCTAAGACCAGATCCTTTAAAATACCCTTAAAATCATTCAGTGATACTATTTCTTTTAAGCATAATTTATCTATCATGTAATTTCTAATCTCTAGAATGCTCACAAAACCAAACTTTTGCTTGCTAATCAGCATGTTTAAGCTTTGTTGCCCCCTGCTGGTTGGCGTTAAATACATGTGGGTGACATGAGGGGGCTACAAAGAAAAGATCTAAAGAAAAGTCTACACTTGCAGAAAAGTGTCTTGTTTTGTATAAGATCTACAACATTAGGTTCTCAGGTCATTAATTTCACTCCTATTCAATCAAGACTATTTCCTTAAGTCCTAGGAGGAATATGTAACCAGTATATAGGAGGTGCTTTAATGATATCTAACATGATGCCTGAGTATTTTAAAAGTGCATTGAGTAAGAGTAAGTATGTGTTTTTGTGAAGAGTCATCTGAATGGTTTTCACTCACATGAGATAGCCTAAAGATTGTTAAAGATTTGAAGTGTTTTAATGATGCAGGTCTCAAATAGTTCAGGACTATCGTTCAAGCCAGGGGTTTTGCTGAATCCTTTTTACTGCGGCAGAAGCCCCAGTAAAATAATACTGATAAATCCTTACATGTCAATGTTGATTATTGTATACCAACCTGAGGAACATTTTCAGCAATCATGTTGTGTTTTCTATCAGCTCTTTAGAATCAGAATGATGCCAGATTCACAACTGAATCACTCTTGATCTAATCATTCAAACAAGTTTGCAAAAAGGTCTGAAATTGTTCACCATTCAGTTTGATTCATTTGTACATGACTCATTTGCAGGGGTTTCTCTCACCAAAATAGTAACAGGATGTTTCATAAGACTGGGTGAGGTAGATATACCAGTAGATCAATAGAAGACATTTGCCCATTTTTTTTTTTCCTAAATGGTTTGTAGCCATATAGGGAGAAAAAAAAATGCAAATGTCTTCTATTGATATATATCTAAAAAGTATCAAAAAAGTGTATTTTGCTGAGCCAGAGGTGTCAGTAGACCCACAACAAGCCCCAGTAAAATATTACTGATAAATCTTTGATTAAAAGCTTTGACATCTGTGCCCCATGCACTGGTAGACTGACTTGATACGTTTTAGACTCAAGCTCATTTCAGTCCCTGTGGATGCGGCAGATTCCCTTCCTGGACCTGTGAAGACACCATTATGCATGAACAGGGAAATGACCGGCGCTTACTGGCAGTGATGATTAGCCACTATTGACTTCTGTTCCATTCAGTCACCTCAATTAAAATGAGTGCAAGGAGTGACAATTCAAACTTCTCTGTCAGGAGATGTTGAAAGAACTACAGTGGCTTTACAAGCTCTGAGAAGATGTGCCTCCTTTTTTTTTTTTTTAAATTAAGTGCCAAAGGTATTAGGCACAGCCCACTTTTCTTGGGGTGATGTGATGAACCACAGATGGATATGAAAGTGTCTCTACAATGAGGAAAGCCATGTAGAATGATGTAGAAGTACAGCTATTCTATCCGCCAGATGCCTAAAACACCTTCAGAAACTAGCCTTGCAAATGGATGTTCTGGTAGAGAGATGCAGTGCCCAGGATGACCAAGAGGAATTTGAGGAAGACGGATGAGCCAGATTTTAGAGGCTGGAAGCTGGAGGAGCCACAGAAAGGCTCCATTCAGCTGATAATTAGCTTTAGATGTGGTTCCTTTTAGGGATGCACCGATCCGATATTCAGATCGGGTATCGGCTCCGATAATGCCATTTTTTGCCGGATCGGGTATCGGCCGGACGGGACCGATCCAAATCCGATACTGTGCGTATCAGTATATGGCTGTAATACATAGTCTGTGTTATTGTTAGGCTCCACAAAAAGCACAAAAACATTAAAAAGCACCAGAAAGTTTCTGTGCACTATATTCCAAGTGTTCTGAAGCCATTCTATAGTTTAATTTGAGGTACAGATAAATATTTAAGTCGTTAAATTAAAGTTCACGTAAATGCCTCCCTCCGCTACGGCTGTCAGTCATTCTCAATTTAACATTCAAACTGCGTGTTGCGTTCGGTTACAACAGTCAACACAATGAAACTCTCTCCAAGACGAATCAATGTTTCTATTATTATACTTCATCTGTAGATAACGATACCGGTAATACAATACGCATCAATATATCTTCACTTTGTGCTTTGAACTTTTCAATGCGAAGCACTGCCGCTGCGCGCTGTGACTCCATGATGCTTCAAGCGCATCATTCTGCACACGGGATGCGCATAGCGCTTTGTGCCGCTCTGTATGGGAGCCGTTCATATTATAATATTTTTACGCAATGAAAGATTGTTAATAGCATTTTTTTTTTTTTTTTTTCTGTCCTATCTATCATATGTTGCTGCCTTATTAAAAAAAAACCTCCGCTATAAATTTAAAAGAAATGTCTTTTAATTAGTATAGCCTATATTTATATATAAATATATTTAGTTTATGTTATATGACTCAAACATTCATGAAAAACAAGCCATGAGTCATGGATGAAGGAATCAGCTGGACTCCTGTTTATTTTGAATGTCTACCGAGCTAGTGAAGCTATTGGTTTATTTACAGTTGTTACACTAGACTTTCGATATGAGGTTGCGTTAGACTTTCGCCGTCATTTTGACGGACAGGATCGTAAAAATACCGTCATAATTATTACCATGCATCATTTTCATTTTTATATTTTAATGATAAGACATTTAATAGTTTCTGATTTCGTCCACATTTTCATATTTATTCACAAACTTATAGGATAAACAAATTGGCTATGCATTTATTTATATTATGAAAAGAAAGTATTATGGAAAGAAAGGTAAAGACTGTGTCACTTTTCAGTTTTCATCTTGAACACTTTTTGAGGATCGTGAGTGAACGCGATCATCTCTTCCTCTTTACTACTTTACAGAAGGAAATAAACGAATGAAAATCAAAAAATATGTTGAAAGTTGCAGTAGCTTACCGAAATCTGTATCACGTCAGTTCAATCAGTGTTGCAAACAATGTCACGTATATACTCAGAAATTCGTTAATAGTCAGCAGCAAGAAAAATAAAACGAACTATTTAAAACAAAACGAAATGGATTAGAAAATTAATTATGTAAGTATAAGTATTATATAATAAAATGGACAAACTGGGTGCGTGTAATCAAACGCATTCTTTTCATTTTATTCTGGAGACTGAACTCGCGCTTTGCTGCCACACTGGAGCACACTCACCACCAACTGGACAGGGGTGGGAATTACAGTTAGCCTCAGGAATCTGTCAAAATGACGGACAGGCTGCAGATTTTTTCCGTCACTGCTAAAAAAAATTCCATCAATGACGGAAAATTTTCGGTTAACGCGACCTTTGAGATTATATATATATATATATATATATATATATATATATATATATATATATATATATATATATATATACACGTCACACTACCGCCTGTGACACTCCACGACCGCGGTGAGGCATACAGTTTATTAGGCAATTTAGCACTTTTTTATTATTGAATATCGGATCGGTATCGGTATCGGTATCAACTGCTCAACTGCAAATCAACAGTGACTTAGTACAACTGAACTGAGTACTGAACATTATTTGAGTATTAGTATTATGATACCATTGACCTCTTCACACAGAAGAGCAAGTAGCCGTTCTTCCTGATGTTACGTGAAGCCTTTGACCAGCTGGATTTTCTGACGCTGGCATCACTGCATTCCAGCCATTCGGATCCACTGACATCACGGATATGACTGATGTAGTGCCCTACAAAACAGAGTATGATGTTTAGTGGTGAATGAGTAAATGAGACAAATGAAATTTAGAACAAACTACTTACCACAAAACAAGCTGCTGCCCAGATGTGACACGGCACCAGCTAGTTTGTACTGTGTGCTGCTGCCTGATGCTGAATCTAATCTGTCTAATCTGTCTGTCTGTCTGTGAATTGCTGTCTATATCTTTCCTGTGGTCCTGTAGGCTCAACTCTATTCTTCTTCCTTCTCTTTCGCTGTTGTTTTGGGCTTTTTCTGTTTATCACTGTCATCTCTCTGCTCTCTGTTGAAGATCATACATCAAATAAGAATACAATTCAGTAAATGTTCAATGTTATTCAAATGCTGTTTTTCAGAGCAAACATCTTCCTGATGCTGTCTTGACTAATTCAGGTGAGTGTTCGATAACTGGCCAGCAGAGGGCAGATGTTTAATGAACTAAAGCCCAAAGTATACTTCACTTTTTACACATACGCAAGGGTCAGCGTACAATGTGCGTGACGCAAATTTCATCATCAGAGTAGTGTGCGTGTACTGTACGTGCACCGCCGGATTTTTGTAACCACACGTACTTGTATGTGCAGGTCAAACATGCACAATTTAATTTTTTTTGCACTACTTAGTTTATCCACAAGGTGGCAAACTTGCCCTGGGAGTGACAATTCCCAAGGTAGAAAAACTGCATAAACAGAATGAACCTCATTGGTTCTTGCTGAAGCTCAAATGTGCTGCGTAACACAAGAATGAACCTCATTGGTTCTTGCGGAAGCTCAAATCTCAAACATGCTGTGTAACACGCGAGAATGAACTTCACTGGTTCTTACGGAAGCTCAAACGTGCTGTGTAACATGATAATGAACCTCATTGGCTCTTGCAGACTCAAACCTGTGTGGGGAGACCCCAATGGATTTCTAGTCCATCGCCTTAACCACTCAGCCACAACTACAGCAGGCAAGGTGTCCTCTGGGCAGTTTTCGTGCAACACAGTCCCAACAAGGAGAAACCAAGCTGCCACATCTCTGGACCTGTGGACCCACAGCACTGGAAGTTGACTTCACGGGCACTTTTTCCCGAAAATCTAAATCAGGTGTGTTGAGTAAGGGAGGTTCACAAAACGCGCAGAGGCTCTCCAGGTTTGAAAAGTGCTCTTGCAGAGAGTCACAGCAGACTGAGGCCTCCAACAAAGTGTCAGCCCCTTCGCCCAAACAGGGACTTGAATCCTGGACCCTCAGACTAAAAGTCTGATGCTCTACCAACTGAGCTATCTGGGCCCATGTCTTCTGTCTGCCCCTTGCGCCATAACAGCCGTTTCCCCACAAAGCGTATGCGCACTGCAGGATGAAGGCTGCAAACAATAAGGACAGAAAGAGATGACCTGCTCTTGGCAACTTGGACACACTGACAAGAAAGGGTGGGACTTCTTCCCGTTGACTTGCCAACTCCTCTGAGGTCTGGACAAAGGAGAAATTCTCACTGGAATTTCATAACGCGCAGGCTTCTGCTTCAGGAGTCTAACAGAGCACTTAGCAGCTCTTGCCGTGGAGGGGCCATGCATCATCACCGTGAGACTTGCGTCTCTTGAGAAATCAGAATCAGTGGTCCTCCAGAAATGCAGCATTTCATAACGCTGCACCAAGCGAAGGCCTTGGAAGGCACAAATCTCATCACAGAAAGCTAAAGCAAAAGGGGCA
Organism: Ctenopharyngodon idella; assembly: GCF_019924925.1. Taxonomy (NCBI): domain Eukaryota; kingdom Metazoa; phylum Chordata; class Actinopteri; order Cypriniformes; family Xenocyprididae; genus Ctenopharyngodon; species Ctenopharyngodon idella. The sequence continues at coordinate 32,083,579 of NC_067228.1, read as the reverse complement.
AGCCGGCCCGTAGTCGGCAGGGTTCGAATGTGTGGATGTGTTACTATTACACCACAAGAGTTTTTTTTATTTTTTTATTTTTATTTTTATTTTTTTATTTTTTATACAAACACTGCAAATTAAGCACTGCAAACACAGCAACTAAAAACAAAATGTCAATGTGGTGTCTTTTTTTTCTTCTTTTTTTAACTATCACACCACAAGAGTTGTCTTTTTTTCTTTTCTTTTTTTTTTTTTTTTTACAAACACTGCAAATTAAGCACTGCAAACACAGCAACTAAAAGCAAAATGTTCACAGCACAACACACAGCACAGCAAACAATTAAAAACTGAACTATATACAACTATAAAAAAAAATAAAAACCTAACTATATACCAATGCTATGTACATTCTCCTTCCACTGTGTAACAGAGAGGCCTGATGCTGGGCAATACCACCGGCCCTTCAGCTGAGTGTGGCCAGTTGTCTTGTTTTTTGACAGCCCACAGTGCTTGCAGATATAGTGGTATATATCCTTTGCTAGGCGTTTCCGTGGTGGTTCCCCTCTAGCCGCTCATTCCTCATCCTCTTGGGCAGCTTTCTGCCCAAGTAAATAGGCAGAAAGTTGCCTGCAAGAGAAACATTGTTCAAGCAATTTATTAAAATTGGTTTTGAATTTACTGCCCTAAATTAATGGAATGTGCTACAGAAATTAATAAAATTTGAGACAAATATTTCAGTATGTGCATTTAAAAAATTCCTAGTGAGTGCTTTTATTACAACACTCAATAAAACACATTTCGCACTGTGATGCACTTGTGTTGCAAAATGGTAAAAGCACCAAAAGTTAAGCACAACTACAATACAGTTGTCATCCTTTACACAACAACTCAAAAGTTCACACTTGTTTCTAATGATGTGAAACCAACTGCATGAAATAGGCCAGTTCAGAGTGCACAGGTGGCACAGGTGCTGAATGATGATACCAACAATAGATGGAAACAATAATAATTGATGATCTTTACAACGTAAGTGAATCGACACTGAACTGACTTCAGCTGAACAATGACACTATTTTCTTTTAGAGATGCTGTACAGCCGAAATGAATTCTCTTTGTATTACTGATCATCATGTACCTGTTATCACTGTAAAGCTGCTTTGAAACAATCTGTATTGTAATAAAGTGCAACAGAAATAAAGGTGACTTGACTGGACCCAACATGAAGAGATGCTGAAGCAGAATGAATTTTTTTCTTCTTTTTTTTTTTTTTTTTGTGTACTGTAACATGCTTTTCATTTAGAGTTTTCTTGACCTTTAAGGCTTTTGCATTTAGACTACTGTATTTTTACAGCATGCAAGTGCTGAATGTACAGTCATTCAATACTATATAACAGTGTTTCTCAACCAGGGGTCTGTGGACCCCTAGTGGTCCTTGATGTAATGCCAGGGGGTCCTTATAAAATGTCTGAATATGAATATTTGTATATTTTGACATTTGACATGTTCCCATAAAAGAAGAATATAATATATGTATAATATAAATAACGTAGTATTAAATTATTCTTGATTGCAATTGGTCATCACAAAAGACATTAATGATACCAATGAGCCAATATTATTCTGGGGTCCTTGAGGACGGTTCTAAATATGACAGGGGTCCATTACTCAAAAAAGGTTGAGATTCACTGCTATATAATATTAGGTGAAAGGGTTTTAAAGCAATTGTTTGATTTTGCCTTAAGAGTCAGAGGTTTTGTGAATTTAGTTTGAAGATTTGGATTTATGTTTAATGTTTTGGGAAAATGAGTGATGGTTTCAAGAAATGTGTTTTAGCAATTCAGAAAAAACTGTAATGATTTGCCTGGTTAAATAAAGGTTAAATAAACTAAACTAAAACTAAAGCCCATTGTCTTTACTTAGTATAACTTTTAAAAGAAACATTTATAGGAAGGTTTTATAAGTACAATCTTGATATACTACTGTGATTGTATAAAAGTATTGTACAAAAGAAGACACACCACGAGGAGACAGTAGTGGTGTTTATCGGGACCAGAACCAGGTTAGTCTGTCCTAGAACTGCTCTGCTGTCCTCCAGCAGCTGTTTAAAGTGGTTGTATACCATCACAATAGATTGTGGAATTGGCAGAGTTTTTCCTCTTGTGTCCTTGGGCCTGTTCCGTGCTTGCTTAAACTCTTTAAAAAGCCATAAGCAAACACATTCACAGACCCTGTGGACTTCAGGGTCCTGAGCCGCCTGCCCATGAGTCATGAACAGTCTATGGAAAAGGATGATATAATCTGGACTGTATACTGGGTAATAAACTAGTGAAGATCCAAATAGTCAAATTACTTCTCTGCTGCCTGCTGTCCTGGAGCAGAGCCACTCTGCTTCCTGGATGCTCTCCATGGTCCTGGCAAAGTCTTCTTCTTTACCCTCTGGCTATATTTTGATGGCACCTTGTCCATGGCATGCAAAGCCATGTACAGCTGGACTATGCTGGCCTCCTCTTGTGATGACAAGGCAGTGATTGTTCGGTTTAGGCCAACCAGGTAGGCTGCCAGGGCATCAACTGCCTCCCAGCCCGAGACACCTCTAGAATCATACTGAGAAAAAAAGCCAACCACAGTCCAATAAATATATACGGTGTTGTAGTAAATATTTTACATTGTACATGCATATATTTTCACTTTACAAATGGTTGACAATAAGTGTTTCGCACTTCACCAGATACATTTTTAAAAAAAGTAAAAGATAGTACAGGATAGCAACATTTCCTGGCCGGATGTGCTAGGACTTGCAGTGTCATCCTCCTCTTTCTCACTGACCTCCTCATCAGGGGATTTGGGTCCAGTGTCACCCACCTGACTAGTCACCTGGGCCTCCACGACAGCTACTGGAGGGTCAGAGTCACCAGCCCTAAGATCAGCTCCATGGCACACAGTCATGTCAAAACCACTGTCATCTTCAGGCTCCTCTGAGGGGACTTCAGGCATGTCACTGTGGTCACCAATGTCACCAATCAACTGGTCGACTCTATTGGACTGGGCCAACAAGTACTCCACTGCAATGCGCTCCTCTGCAATAATTTTTAACACATTGTTAATGGGGAGAGGACACACACGCACAAACACAGGAGAGAGAGAGAGGAATACTCCAATGCTCAGCATTTCCCTGAGAGATATCTTACCAGTGGGTTTTCCTGGAGGGGTGAATTCTGGCATCAAAGCACTACCAAGGACACGTTGGCTCATGTTGTTAAGATGTGACATTAAGCAGACATCAAATGTCCTGACGGTTGAGGCCCCCACTACAGATACAGTGGGTACGGAAAGTATTCAGACCCCCTTAAATTTTTCACTCTTTGTTATATTGCAGCCATTTGCTAAAATCATTTAAGTTCATTTTTTTTCCTCATTAATGTACACACAGCACCCCATATTGACAGAAAAACACAGAATTGTTGACATTTTTGCAGATTTATTAAAAAAGAAAAACTGAAATATCACATGGTCCTAAGTATTCAGACCCTTTGCTCAGTATTTAGTAGAAGCACCCTTTTGATCTAATACAGCCATGAGTCTTTTTGGGAAAGATGCAACAAGTTTTTCACACCTGGATTTGGGGATCCTCTGCCATTCCTCCTTGCAGATCCTCTCCAGTTCTGTCAGGTTGGATGGTAAACATTGGTGGACAGCCATTTTTAGGTCTCTCCAGAGATGCTCAATTGGGTTTAAGTCAGGGCTCTGGCTGGGCCATTCAAGAACAGTCACGGAGTTGTTGTGAAGCCACTCCTTCGTTATTTTAGCTGTGTGCTTAGGGTCATTGTCTTGTTGGAAGGTAAACCTTCGGCCCAGTCTGAGGTCCTGAGCACTCTGGAGAAGGTTTTCTTCCAGGATATCCCTGTACTTGGCCGCATTCATCTTTCCCTCGATTGCAACCAGTCGTCCTGTCCCTGCAGCTGAAAAACACCCCCACAGCATGATGCTGCCACCACCATGCTTCACTGTTGGGACTGTATTGGACAGGTGATGAGCAGTGCCTGGTTTTCTCCACACATACCGCTTAGAATTAAGGCCAAAAAGTTCTATCTTGGTCTCATCAGACCAGAGAATCTTATTTCTCACCATCTTGGAGTCCTCCATGCGGGCTTTCATGTGTCTTGCACTGAGGAGAGGCTTCCGTCGGGCCACTCTGCCATAAAGCCCCGACTGGTGGAGGGCTGCAGTGATGGTTGACTTTCTACAACTTTCTCCCATCTCCCGACTGCATCTCTGGAGCTCAGCCACAGTGATCTTTGGGTTCTTCTTTACCTCTCTCACCAAGGCTCTTCTCCCCCGATAGCTCAGTTTGGCCGGACAGCCAGCTCTAGGAAGGGTTCTGGTCGTCCCAAACGTCTTCCATTTAAGGATTATGGAGGCCACTGTGCTCTTAGGAACCTTAAGTGCAGCAGAAATTTTTTTGTAACCTTGGCCAGATCTGTGCCTTGCCACAAATGTCTCTGAGCTCTTCAGGCAGTTCCTTTGACCTCATGATTCTCATTTGCTCTGACGTGCACTGTGAGCTGTAAGGTCTTATATAGACAGGTGTGTGGCTTTCCTAATCAAGTCCAATCAGTATAATCAAACACAGCTGGACTCAAATGAAGGTGTAGAACCATCTCAAGGATGATCAGAAGAAATGGACAGCACCTGAGTTAAATATATGAGTGTCACAGCAAAGGGTCTGAATACTTAGGACCATGTGATATTTCAGTTTTTCTTTTTTAATAAATCTGCAAAAATGTCAACAATTCTGTGTTTTTCTGTCAATATGGGGTGTTGTGTGTACATTAATGAGGAAAAAAAATGAACTTAAATGATTTTATCAAATGGCTGCAATATAACAAAGAGTGAAAAATTTAAGGGGGTCTGAATACTTTCCGTACCCACTGTACAGCTTCTTTTGCCCAGCTCATGTTCCACCTTGAGGCCCCCTCTAACATGTACATTTGTGTGTGCAAGGCATTGCATCTCCATCCTAAGAATGAAAATGTACAGATTCAGTCAGCAATTATTTCAAACTGAGGACATACAAATTTAATGACACAGTTATAGAACAGTAACATAGAATAATAAGCTGGTAGTAAATTCCATGAAAACAAGCCAAATCCAGGTAGTACCCAGGGTTTTACATTTATAATGTTGAAACAATAGCAATCTTTACAACTTAAAAATCTACAGAACATTATGCAATTTAACATTCAGAATTTACCAGGAATGAAGGCACACTGGTGGTGGTGAAAACTCTCCAGAGAGGATGACCCCCTGCCACACCTAAGCACATTTAGGACTTTGCCACCCTTCTGGAGTGTCCCCGTCTTTGTATACAAGTCTACATGTGGAGGGTCCTGGATGCACTTGAGGTGTTTTTGCTGCATCTCCCAAACATGGCACATGCTGTCAGGGTTAACCAGGCGAAGCCCTGTAGTGTCGGTTAGCTCCCACACTGATTCCAGCAGCCCTGAAATCATGGCCCAGATCACCTCAGCCCCGTGCATCCGCCGCCTACAGTGCTTTGCCAGTTCACCTGGGCTGATGCTGGCCATGAGCTGTGCCTCAGTGGGAGCCTGTCCACCATGTCTGTTTTTCCACTCCCCTCTCTTGGCCGCCTCAAGTTCTTTCACATCCTCCTGATCCCACTCAAAGATACAGGAGGAAATTTTAGAACAAAAGGTACCATAGAGAGGGTGGTGCTCTGTAGTAAGGCCACAGTTGAATCTTCTCATAAAATAGAAGATATCTAGCCTTACGATACACTTCCATGACCGAAAAAGATTTAGCACCGCAGGTGCACCTGTGGATAGGGAAAATAAATAATCAAAAAGCATGTGTGGCAGGAGGGGTGATTGTTGCTTATGTCACGGTGCTGTTTTAGCTTATTGGCAGTGTCGCTGGGCTATAAAAACAGGAACATGCGCATTACCTGGGATGCGTCACTTGGTGAACTGTTGCGTCGTTAACGCGCTTCCGTCTCTTCCCGGAATTGGATGCGAGTGCTCGAGACGGTAAGAACGCGCTGCTAGTTGTTTTGTTGGCTATGGCATGTGTTTATGAGAGATGCACTCTCTGTCTAATGTGTTTTAGAGACGGCGACTTGGTTGGAGAGCACTTCTGCCTGACTCGACGAGTTTTGCTGCAATGTTGTTTATTATTGTTTACATATATTGGGTATAGACATCGAAGAAGGTAGGTCGAATGCTCTGCTAATTCCTTGTTAACTGCGTTAAGCGACGTCTACATTCAGGAGCCGCCGGTCGAATTGAGTACATTGCTAACTTAATCCCTTTCTTAGCTGTGAGAACCTGACGCAGTTGCTGGATCGCTGTTTTCCGTACTGGCCTTTGTTGGAAAAGATTCGGTTTGTTGGCTCTTCATAAAACATTAATCCCTTCAAATGGTAGGTATTTATGCACGCACACATTAGGATGGGAGAGCATTTCTAACAGAGTAACAGTCTCGCTTTATTTATAAGTGTTGTGACGGCATGTAACTGCATTCCAGTCGGGGTGCGCTGCGTTCGTTTATGGCTGCAGTGCTGTCCTGTTTCCAATTTCATTTTTTTTTTTTTTTTTTTTGTTAATTTTTCTTTCTTGACTGTTTTATATTGTTTTGTTTGTTCTTTCAGTTGTATCAATATTATTTTTGTTTCTGAAGTTTGAATTATTTCATTTTCAATTCTAATACCTTTGTGAGTTAGTTTGTTTCTGTTTCTTCAGTTGTATTAGATTTCTGTATTGTTTCTGGAGTTTGAATTGTCTTTGTTGCCAATTTTGATTATATTTTTGTGATTTCTTATTATTTGATTTGCTTTTTCTCCAGTTGCATTAGATTTTGTTTTTGTGACTTATAATATTTGTTTATAAAGTCTACTCTGTTTTTTTTTTTCTTTTGTTTTATTTATTTGTATTTTGTTGAGATTGTGATTTTTGTTTCAAGCAACTATTCATTTGTTGCAAAAATTATTTGTGTTCTTGACTGGTTGAGTTGCACGACCCAGTTTCCAAAGTGACGGTGTACTTGATTCATATCATTTTTGTCTCGGCAGGGCCTGAGCACCAGGGGCAGAGGACTGGTTTTTAGGTGGTGGTATATTCCTCACAAGTATGCAGTGACCACCTCACCGCGTGTGTGCGTGTGCACAGTGAAGTGCAGTGATTCACCTACAAGTGGTGTGGTCTGATTATCCGCTTCTTTTTACTGGTAAGCTCTAGTCCCTGGCCCTCAACTTGGGACAAGCTGGGACAAATGTTTCATTATTTATTTTAATATTGTTTTAATGAAGATGTCAATAAAGAAGAGATTTTGTACAGTTACCCTTGTCTCTGACTCTAATTAGTGACACGAACCTGTGTATGCCACTGTAGGTGGCCTATTCTAGTTCTTTGGGTGAAACTCCCAAAGTGGCGTAGTCGGAGTGAGATGGATATCTTGTTTCCCACTGTATTTAAAGTAAAAGTACTTATTGCCCTCGAACCCCCGCAACACATGCATTTGATTTAATTTCAACATACTTTTCAGTCATTATAATTAATTACAATTACATTACATTGATGGTAATAATAATACTAATTACCACCAAAAGGGAAAGGCGATTTTTTTTTTTTTTTTTTTTTTTTTTTTTACCACTATTAACTTTTGTAAAATATATTGCAATGCACATTTGTGACCCTGGACCACAAAACTAATCATAAGTCGCACAGGAACATTTGTAGCAATAGCCAACAATACATTGTATGGGTCAAAATTACTGATTTTTTTTTTTTTTAATGCCAAAAATCATTAAGATATTAAGTAAAGATCATGTTCCATGAGGATATTTTGTAAATTTCCTACCATAAATATATAAAACACTCTTCCTTTTATGCCTTTTTAAGAGGCATGCGCCAGATGATTTCTGTCTCCGTCCAAAAATGACAGGTTTCTGTACTGTAGTGGTTATCACGTTCACCTCACACGCCCCAGTTCGAAACTGGGCGGAAGCAGGCAGTTGCTTTTGCCAACATTTCCTAAGGGAATTTCTTGTGAGCAGATCAGTACACCTGCTGCGCAATTTGCGGTGTAAACTCTTCAAAGAAAAGGCACAAAAATAAAACAAACGACCAGTGAGGTTTCCTGTAATGACAAACAGCTGGTTTGCTACTAAAAGTAGCAGCTTTTTGCCATTTTAAGAGCACTGCGCAGTCTGTCGTTTTAGTCGTTGTCAACAAGCGTGCGCTAAAAACGATCGGAATGCGTTAGTCCTCGGGTTTCCGTGGTGTAGCGGTTATCACGTTCGCTTTACACGTGAAAGGTCCCCAGCTCGAAACTGGGCGTAAACAGGTGAGGCTTTTGTAATATACATGCCGAACTGGCTCTCCAGTAAGAGGATGTCCACGCTGCAAAGTACTTACTGCTCTAGGCAGACTGCCATGCCGAAGGAGCTCTGTCCTGTTTGTGGAATTTACATTGACTGTCACTCTTAGCACTCTTTTCCTTATAAGGAATCAATTGATATCACGTTCGCCTCGCAAGTGTGGGATTACACATTTAAGAATCTGTTTAAGATCTGCTGATCCTACATCCTGACATAACATCACATGGAATATTATGGTGAAGTACATTGTATTTAGCATTTTAAGGTAAAAAGGATGACTTTCTAAGAAAATCAAGTCAGGCAGCCCAGGTGTCTTTATGCACTTCCTGACCATTTGGCATGACAAGCTCAAGACACAGCTCTGCCTTTGTCTCGATGATAATGTGAAGGTATGGGCGATACCGTCAGACTGATTGGATTAGCACCTATGCATTTGAATGACACTGTTATGCTGATTAGATCAGGGCTGGGGAAATGCCGGTAACGGGCTGATTCCTGCACTGCATTTGCATGCTTGGCTTGGATGACTACAGCGACGCACAGCGCGTTTCTCAATAAAGAGTAACTTCTGCTTGAAAGATATCCCAACGTCTCCTGGTCTCTGCTTCGACGAGGAAAAAGTTTCCTACAGTTTTGGTGCCGTGACCCGGATAGAGCTTCTCACCTCAATCCAGATTGAAACTTCAAGCACAACAAAGATCTGATCCAAAAGAAGATCCAGGCTGAATTTTCCTGTACACCCAAGGGTTGGTGAGTGATTCTCTATCCAAAAGAACCTTTAAGACCAGTACAAACGTGTTATCCTCTGCACCGTCAGAGAAGAGTTAACAGACAGCTGTAGGGTTTGGTTAACTAAGTTATCCTCTAAAAATGTTCTTTTAGAGATGAAGGTTATCCTCTGTTCAGGCAGGGAAGATTAACATTATGTGCTAATATTGGTATCCTCTGTTCAGGCAGGGAAGATTAGCATTACGTGCTAATATTGGTATCCTCTGTAAATTTAGGGAAGTTTGATCCTCTGCTTTATAAGGGACGGTTGTTTATCCTCTGTTTAATCAGGGAAGGTGGTGTGTTAACAGAATAGTCATCCTCTACTTTGCTAGAGAAGAAGGTTCATCCTCTGTTAATTCAGGGAAGGTTACAACTGTTACAGTGGGTTAGCAAGTTGGTCCTACTCTGCTCACCAGAGAAGGTTGAACACATTACGATGTGTATTAACTAGGTTAACCTCTGCTCTGTCAGGGAAGTGTTGAAGTGTATTGTTGTGCCAGAAAGACATTACAAAATGTTGAGAAAGAACGCTAGACTAATTCCAACAACTGAGAAAGGTGGACTAGCTACCCCTTTATGGACAGATAGTGAGTTCAAATCATTGTTGTTAGGAAAGCACATGGACTCAATAGTTACTGAGTCAGTCAGATTGGATTTGACAAAGAAATTTGGGATTCATCCAGAAAAAGTTTGGTCCATTGAAGAATGCAAAAAGGTACTTGGTGCTTGTATTCGGAAGAAAAATATGAAGGGCATTATCTGCTGCCACAGAGAATTTACTGCTAATCCATTGTGCTCTGCACGCGTGGGTTGGAATCCCATCCTCGTCGTTTGGTGGCGTTAGTGCTCGAGAGAACGCATCTCGTCTGGCAAAGCTGCTCAAAGCCCCTTGCTACCAACTGTAATGTCGTCACACTAAAAATAGCTGCAGAAAAACACCACAGCCAAACTTCAAGCAGCGCGCCAAGCGACGAGGTGGCCGAGTGGTTAAGGCGATGGACTGCTAATCCATTGTGCTCTGCACGCGTGGGTTCGAATCCCATCCTCGTCGATCGATGGCTTTAGTGTTTCGGAGAGCCTAGTGCACCTGGCATAGCTGCTCAAGGCACCTTGCTGCCAACTTTAATGTCCTCATTCGAAAAATAGCTGCAGAAAAACACCACAGCCAAACTTCAGACGGAACACCAGGTGATGGACTGCTAAACCATTGTGCTCTGCTTCACGAAGCTCTGAAGCTTTTGTTTCGAATCAGTGGTTCGAAGCGTGTATCAAACTGCCAAAGTCACATGATTTCAGTAAAAGAGACTTTGTTACGACATAACTGTTTCGAAACGTTTCGAAATGTCAGTGGTTCACCGCTGGGGGCCATCTCTGTGAACCCATGAATCATGCGGATTCACTGAGAACCATTGAACAAATGTCCATGGTTTTTACCTGATCTCTGATCAGCTTTATACATTTGTAGACGTTTTAATTAGACATCAGTATAATTAGAAAGAATAATAGTAGCCAATAGTGTCTTATCGGCCTGTTTAGCTGAGCCATCCATGGAACAAACAAAACAAGACCTGAAAATTGATAAAAGAACACATATTACACAGACACTTGACATGTAATATTATTAGATTATAAGTTAATTGCATTTGATAGATTTTACTTCCAATAAAACATTTGCAATGTGTTTGTAAAAGGTTACATGTGTGGCGTCTCGAAAGCTTGGAAACAGTGAATCATTTTGTGAAGTAATTGGTTCAATTGATTCGGAGCTTTGAAAAGCTTCGTTTCTCCCATCACTGCTTACGACACGCCATGGTGATCTCTAACTGAATCCCGTTTTAATAATAGCTGCAGAAAAAGCTTGTGTTCATGTCTGAAACCATTGTTGAGATCAGGATCACTACAACAAGCCAGCTGGTGCTAGTATATGACCATTAAGAAAACAAAGACACGCCAAACGTGCTCTGAGGGAGACCTTCACCAGACTCGGGCTTTCACCGCTATAACGAAAGTAACACGTGGAAGAAACTGAAACACAACTCCTTTTTTTCAACCAATTATTAAGCCTCCTAAGAGGCTGACAAAAATTGCCAAGGCTGACTGTATTTCAAGTCATCCCGGCGGGGTATTGGGTAAAGTTTTCAACCAGCAATGATCACGCCTCGGATAAACCTCATAGGCTACGATATTGCCTCTGCGAAAGAATGCCAGAGAAAGTCGCAATGTCTTCTGTGCACCTATCTGCACATGGAACGACAGGGTGGTATCAAGCTTTAAACTACCATACAATCAGCATTTTGGCCCTGATGGATGAATGGTGTGTCTACGAAACAGGCAAGCGATGTGCACAAAAAGGTTTATTCCTTGTACTCTCTTCACTTAAAGAAAAAAGTGCGCTGTTTCCGTAAATCTAAGGGGGAGAGAATTATGGGTATCCTGGCAGCAAAGGGTAGGAGTCATAACCCTCAATCTCCAAGAACATGTTTGAGTTCGGGATCGATTCAACGAGCCCCCTACGAGGTTGGGTAGGATAATGAAGAGTGCAAGGACACTGCAAACATATTCTGAGGGAGGTCCAATGCCAGCTTTGTTACCTTTTTCTAGACTCTGGCGTTCTCCCTAGGTTCTTCTAGGACTGCTAATCCATTGTGCTGAGGTAAAGCTACCAAAGCGCTATTCTGAAACCATAACCATTTTCAACAGATCTCATCTGTGACAGCGGAGCATTTAATGTATGCCTAAATGCAAGTCATTTTGAAAACGCCTGTGAATGGGAGCTCTTCTCCAACAAGCAGAGTTGCGCAGCGGAAGTGTGCTGGGCCCAGAGGTCAATGGATCGAAACCATCCTCTACTAAAACTGTTTTATTTATATTCATTTCCTGTTCCTACTCAAAGAAAAGCTTCCAAAACACTGTGCTGAATCCATAAACCTTTTTTCTGTTTGCCTTTTTTAAACACCAAGCCTATTGTTGTCACTGAAGCAGAAGTAATGGGGGCATGTGGGTGCTGGCATTTTGCAAAGCCTCAGTGGCCTAATGGATAAGGCACTGGCCTCCTAAGCCAGGGATTGTGGGTTCGAGTCCCATCTGGGGTGGTCTAAAGCAGAGTGGCGCAGCGGAAGCGTGCTGGGCCCATAACCCAGAGGTCGATGGATCGAAACCATCCTCTGCTAAAACTGTTTTATTCATAAACACGCTCTGTTCCTACTTGAGGTAAAGCTACCAAAACGCTATTCGGAAACCATAACCATTTTCAACAGATCTCATCTGTGACAGCGGAGCATTTAATGTATGCCTAAATGCAAGTCATTTTGAAAACGCCTGTGAATGGGAGCTCTTCTCTAACAAGCAGAGTTGCGCAGCGGAAGTGTGCTGGGCCCAGAGGTCAGTGGATCGAAACCATCCTCTACTAAAACTGTTTTATTTATATTCATTTCCTGTTCCTACTCAAAGAAAAGCTTCCAAAACACTGTGCTGAATCCATAAACCTTTACTCTGTTTGCCTTTTTTAAACACCAAGCCTATTGTTGTCACTGAAGCAGAAGTAATGGGGGCATGTGGGTGCTGGCATTTTACAAAGCCTCAGTGGCCTAATGGATAAGGCACTGGCCTCCTAAGCCAGGGATTGTGGGTTCGAGTCCCATCTGGGGTGGTCTAAAGCAGAGTGGCGCAGCGGAAGCGTGCTGGGCCCATAACCCAGAGGTCGATGGATCGAAACCATCCTCTGCTAAAACTGTTTTATTTATAAACACGCTCTGTTCCTACTTGAGGTAAAGCTACCAAAACGCTATTCGGAAACCATAACCATTTTCAACAGATCTCATCTGTGACAGCGGAGCATTTAATGTATGCCTAAACGCAAGTCATTTCGAAAACACCTGTGAATGGAAGCTTGTTTACAGCAAGCAGAGTGGCGCAGCGGAAGCGTGCTGGGCCCATAACCCAGAGGTCGATGGATCGAAACCATCCTCTGCTATGACTATTTTATTTATATTCATGTCCAGATTTTACTCAAAGAAAAGCTACCACAACGCTATTCTAAAGTCATAATAAATTTGACTATAATCGATGAACCATTACTGTGCTTGCCTTGTTTAATTTCCAAGCCTATTGTTGTCACTGAAGCAGAAGCAATGAGGGCATGTGAGCACTGGTGTTTAGCAGCCCCAGTGGCCTAATGGATAAGGCACTGTCATCCTAAGCCAGAGTTTGTGGGTTCGAGTCCTGTCTGAAGCGGTTTAAAGCAGAGTGGCCCATGACCCCGATTGAAACCATCTTCTGCTATGACTGCTTTACTTATAAGTGCATTCTGCTCCTACTTGGAGAAAAGCTACCACAGCGCTATGCTGAAACTATAACCATTCTCAACAGATCTCATGAGTGGCAGAGGAGCATTTAATGTATGCCTAACCTGTCTACCAACCTGCAGTCAGTTCAGCACGGTAGTGTAGACAAGTGTTTTTACTCATGTTTTATTATAGCATAACAGTAAAATAAAAATGATGTCTATAATTCAATTGGACATTCATCTATGCATTCATTGTACATTATACTGCACTAACTAGTTTCATTACTTTACTTGTCAGAAACATCAGCAACAGATAAAGAAGAATCCTGCATCAAAAGATGGCTTCCACTTGCATGTGAGACAGAGCGAGAAGAGAAAAAGAGGAATGAAGGTGGACTGTCTAAGAAACCTGTTATGAGATGCCTACCGCGATGTTGAGGCCATCACCATCATCTCCGCACCGTTTCTATGGTAACCAAATCTCCTGTGCTCATCAGATTCGTGCGGCTGCAGCTTGTTTGTGGTAACGGCGAAAAGAATGATTTGTTGAACATCCGCGAAAATGTTAAAGTATGTAAAACAGTGACTGAACTTAAACATATGCTTTCATTAAAGCTGGTGCTCTGTGTGCTCTGGTGCTTTTGCTTGTGGCCCAAATCTGGAAAACAGGAGCGGACCGCCCATGTGCCATCATTCCTGCCAAAAGTCGCTGTGAGGTTTCTGTAGTGTAGTGGTCATCACGTTCGCCTAACGCGCGAAAGGTCCTCGGTTCGAAACCGAGCAGCAACAGCGGTCAGCTTTTGACCGAAAATATAAATGGTTTGCAAAACCAGTACGATTTTGTCTCTCACTCTCTCTCTCTCTGCTTGCAGGGCAGAACATGGGATGACCCTGTCTTCGAAAAAGCACCCGAGGGTCGCTGTGAGGTTTCTGTAGTGTAGTGGTTATCACGTTCGCCTAACACGCGAAAGGTCCTCGGTTCGAAACCGAGCAGAAACAGCGGTTAGCTTTTGCCCGAAAATATAAACTGTTTGCGACACCAGTAGGATTTAGCTCCTCTTCTTTTTTTACGCCTTTTAAGAGGCATGCGCCAGATGATTTCTGTCTCCGCCCAAAACTGACAGGTTTCCGTAGTGTAGTGGTTATCACGTTCGCCTCACACGCGAAAGGTCCCCAGTTCGAAACTGGGCGGAAACAGGGAGTCGCTTTTGCCAACATTTCCTGAGGGAATTTCTTGTGAGCAGATCAGTACACCTGCTGCGCAATTTGCGGTGTAAACTCTTCAAAGAAAAGGCACAAAAATAAAACAAACGACCAGTGAGGTTTCCTGTAACGGCAAACAGCTGTTTTGCTACTAAAAGTAGCAGCTTTTTGCCATTTTAAGAGCACTGCGCAGTCTGTCGTTTCAGTCGTTGTCAACAAGCGTGCGCTACGATCGGAACACGTTAGTCCTCGGGTTTCCGTGGTGTAGCGGTTATCACGTTCGCTTTACACGCGAAAGGTCCCCTGGGCGGAAACAGATGAGGCTTTTGTAATATACATGCCGAACTGGCTCTCCAGTAAGAGGATGTCCACGCTGCAAAGTTCTTACTGCTCTAGGCAGACTGCCATGCCGAAGGAGCTCTGTCCTGTTTGTGGAATTTACATTGACTGTCACTCTTAGCACTCTTTTCCTTATAAGGAATCAATTGATATCACGTTCGCCTCGCAAGTGTGGGATTACACATTTAAGAATCTGTTTAAGATCTGCTGATCCTACATCCTGACATAACATCACATGGAATATTATGGTGAAGTACATTGTATTTAGCATTTTAAGGTAAAAAAGGATGACTTTCTAAGAAAATCAAGTCAGGCAGCCCAGGTGTCTTTATGCACTTCCTGACCATTTGGCATGACAAGCTCAAGACACAGCTCTGCCTTTGTCTCGATGATAATGTGAAGGTATGGGCGATACCGTCAGGCTGATTGGATTAGCACCTATGCATTTGAATGACACTGTTATGCTGATTAGATCAGGGCTGGGGAAATGCCGGTAACGGGCTGATTCCTGCACTGCATTTGCATGCTTGGATGACTACAGCGACGCACAGCGCGTTTCTCAATAAAGAGTAACTTCTGCTTGAAAGATATCCCAACGTCTCCTGGTCTCTGCTTCGACGAGGAAAAAGTTTCCTACAGTTTTGGTGCCGTGACCCGGATAGAGCTTCTCACCTCAATCCAGATTGAAACTTCAAGCACAACAAAGATCTGATCCAAAAGAAGATCCAGGCTGAATTTTCCTGTACACCCAAGGGTTGGTGAGTGATTCTCTATCCAAAAGAACCTTTAAGACCAGTACAAACGTGTTATCCTCTGCACCGTCAGAGAAGAGTTAACAGACAGCTGTAGGGTTTGGTTAACTAAGTTATCCTCTAAAAATGTTCTTTTAGAGATGAAGGTTATCCTCTGTTCAGGCAGGGAAGATTAACATTATGTGCTAATATTGGTATCCTCTGTTCAGGCAGGGAAGATTAGCATTACGTGCTAATATTGGTATCCTCTGTAAATTTAGGGAAGTTTGATCCTCTGCTTTATAAGGGACGGTTGTTTATCCTCTGTTTAATCAGGGAAGGTGGTGTGTTAACAGAATAGTCATCCTCTACTTTGCTAGAGAAGAAGGTTCATCCTCTGTTAATTCAGGGAAGGTTACAACTGTTACAGTGGGTTAGCAAGTTGGTCCTACTCTGCTCACCAGAGAAGGTTGAACACATTACGATGTGTATTAACTAGGTTAACCTCTGCTCTGTCAGGGAAGTGTTGAAGTGTATTGTTGTGCCAGAAAGACATTACAAAATGTTGAGAAAGAACGCTAGACTAATTCCAACAACTGAGAAAGGTGGACTAGCTACCCCTTTATGGACAGATAGTGAGTTCAAATCATTGTTGTTAGGAAAGCACATGGACTCAATAGTTACTGAGTCAGTCAGATTGGATTTGACAAAGAAATTTGGGATTCATCCAGAAAAAGTTTGGTCCATTGAAGAATGCAAAAAGGTACTTGGTGCTTGTATTCGGAAGAAAAATATGAAGGGCATTATCTGCTGCCACAGAGAATTTACTGCTAATCCATTGTGCTCTGCACGCGTGGGTTGGAATCCCATCCTCGTCGTTTGGTGGCGTTAGTGCTCGAGAGAACGCATCTCGTCTGGCAAAGCTGCTCAAAGCCCCTTGCTACCAACTGTAATGTCGTCACACTAAAAATAGCTGCAGAAAAACACCACAGCCAAACTTCAAGCAGCGCGCCAAGCGACGAGGTGGCCGAGTGGTTAAGGCGATGGACTGCTAATCCATTGTGCTCTGCACGCGTGGGTTCGAATCCCATCCTCGTCGATCGATGGCTTTAGTGTTTCGGAGAGCCTAGTGCACCTGGCATAGCTGCTCAAGGCACCTTGCTGCCAACTTTAATGTCCTCATTCGAAAAATAGCTGCAGAAAAAAGCTACCAAAGCGCTATTCTGAAACCATAACCATTTTCAACAGATCTCATCTGTGACAGCGGAGCATTTAATGTATGCCTAAATGCAAGTCATTTTGAAAACGCCTGTGAATGGGAGCTCTTCTCTAACAAGCAGAGTTGCGCAGCGGAAGTGTGCTGGGCCCAGAGGTCAATGGATCGAAACCATCCTCTACTAAAACTGTTTTATTTATATTCATTTCCTGTTCCTACTCAAAGAAAAGCTTCCAAAACACTGTGCTGAATCCATAAACCTTTACTCTGTTTGCCTTTTTTAAACACCAAGCCTATTGTTGTCACTGAAGCAGAAGTAATGGGGGCATGTGGGTGCTGGCATTTTACAAAGCCTCAGTGGCCTAATGGATAAGGCACTGGCCTCCTAAGCCAGGGATTGTGGGTTCGAGTCCCATCTGGGGTGGTCTAAAGCAGAGTGGCGCAGCGGAAGCGTGCTGGGCCCATAACCCAGAGGTCGATGGATCGAAACCATCCTCTGCTAAAACTGTTTTATTTATAAACACGCTCTGTTCCTACTTGAGGTAAAGCTACCAAAACGCTATTCGGAAACCATAACCATTTTCAACAGATCTCATCTGTGACAGCGGAGCATTTAATGTATGCCTAAACGCAAGTCATTTCGAAAACACCTGTGAATGGAAGCTTGTTTACAGCAAGCAGAGTGGCGCAGCGGAAGCGTGCTGGGCCCATAACCCAGAGGTCGATGGATCGAAACCATCCTCTGCTATGACTATTTTATTTATATTCATGTCCAGATTTTACTCAAAGAAAAGCTACCACAACGCTATTCTAAAGTCATAATAAATTTGACTATAATCGATGAACCATTACTGTGCTTGCCTTGTTTAATTTCCAAGCCTATTGTTGTCACTGAAGCAGAAGCAATGAGGGCATGTGAGCACTGGTGTTTAGCAGCCCCAGTGGCCTAATGGATAAGGCACTGTCATCCTAAGCCAGAGTTTGTGGGTTCGAGTCCTGTCTGAAGCGGTTTAAAGCAGAGTGGCCCATGACCCCGATTGAAACCATCTTCTGCTATGACTGCTTTACTTATAAGTGCATTCTGCTCCTACTTGGAGAAAAGCTACCACAGCGCTATGCTGAAACTATAACCATTCTCAACAGATCTCATGAGTGGCAGAGGAGCATTTAATGTATGCCTAACCTGTCTACCAACCTGCAGTCAGTTCAGCACGGTAGTGTAGACAAGTGTTTTTACTCATGTTTTATTATAGCATAACAGTAAAATAAAAATGATGTCTATAATTCAATTGGACATTCATCTATGCATTCATTGTACATTATACTGCACTAACTAGTTTCATTACTTTACTTGTCAGAAACATCAGCAACAGATAAAGAAGAATCCTGCATCAAAAGATGGCTTCCACTTGCATGTGAGACAGAGCGAGAAGAGAAAAAGAGGAATGAAGGTGGACTGTCTAAGAAACCTGTTATGAGATGCCTACCGCGATGTTGAGGCCATCACCATCATCTCCGCACCGTTTCTATGGTAACCAAATCTCCTGTGCTCATCAGATTCGTGCGGCTGCAGCTTGTTTGTGGTAACGGCGAAAAGAATGATTTGTTGAACATCCGCGAAAATGTTAAAGTATGTAAAACAGTGACTGAACTTAAACATATGCTTTCATTAAAGCTGGTGCTCTGTGTGCTCTGGTGCTTTTGCTTGTGGCCCAAATCTGGAAAACAGGAGCGGACCGCCCATGTGCCATCATTCCTGCCAAACGTCGCTGTGAGGTTTCTGTAGTGTAGTGGTCATCACGTTCGCCTAACACGCGAAAGGTCCTCGGTTCGAAACCGAGCAGAAACAGCGGTCAGCTTTTGACCGAAAATATAAATGGTTTGCAAAACCAGTACGATTTTGTCTCTCACTCTCTCTCTCTCTGCTTGCAGGGCAGAACATGGGATGACCCTGTCTTCGAAAAAGCACCCGAGGGGCGCTGTGAGGTTTCTGTAGTGTAGTGGTTATCACGTTCGCCTAACACGCGAAAGGTCCTCGGTTCGAAACCGAGCAGAAACAGCGGTTAGCTTTTGCCCGAAAATATAAACTGTTTGCGACACCAGTAGGATTTAGCTCCTCTTCTTTTTACGCCTTTTAAGAGGCATGCGCCAGATGATTTCTGTCTCCGCCCAAAACTGACAGGTTTCCGTAGTGTAGTGGTTATCACGTTCGCCTCACACGCGAAAGGTCCCCAGTTCGAAACTGGGCGGAAACAGGGAGTCGCTTTTGCCAACATTTCCTGAGGGAATTTCTTGTGAGCAGATCAGTACACCTGCTGCGCAATTTGCGGTGTAAACTCTTCAAAGAAAAGGCACAAAAATAAAACAAACGACCAGTGAGGTTTCCTGTAACGGCAAACAGCTGTTTTGCTACTAAAAGTAGCAGCTTTTTGCCATTTTAAGAGCACTGCGCAGTCTGTCGTTTCAGTCGTTGTCAACAAGCGTGCGCTACGATCGGAACACGTTAGTCCTCGGGTTTCCGTGGTGTAGCGGTTATCACGTTCGCTTTACACGCGAAAGGTCCCCTGGGCGGAAACAGATGAGGCTTTTGTAATATACATGCCGAACTGGCTCTCCAGTAAGAGGATGTCCACGCTGCAAAGTTCTTACTGCTCTAGGCAGACTGCCATGCCGAAGGAGCTCTGTCCTGTTTGTGGAATTTACATTGACTGTCACTCTTAGCACTCTTTTCCTTATAAGGAATCAATTGATATCACGTTCGCCTCGCAAGTGTGGGATTACACATTTAAGAATCTGTTTAAGATCTGCTGATCCTACATCCTGACATAACATCACATGGAATATTATGGTGAAGTACATTGTATTTAGCATTTTAAGGTAAAAAAGGATGACTTTCTAAGAAAATCAAGTCAGGCAGCCCAGGTGTCTTTATGCACTTCCTGACCATTTGGCATGACAAGCTCAAGACACAGCTCTGCCTTTGTCTCGATGATAATGTGAAGGTATGGGCGATACCGTCAGGCTGATTGGATTAGCACCTATGCATTTGAATGACACTGTTATGCTGATTAGATCAGGGCTGGGGAAATGCCGGTAACGGGCTGATTCCTGCACTGCATTTGCATGCTTGGATGACTACAGCGACGCACAGCGCGTTTCTCAATAAAGAGTAACTTCTGCTTGAAAGATATCCCAACGTCTCCTGGTCTCTGCTTCGACGAGGAAAAAGTTTCCTACAGTTTTGGTGCCGTGACCCGGATAGAGCTTCTCACCTCAATCCAGATTGAAACTTCAAGCACAACAAAGATCTGATCCAAAAGAAGATCCAGGCTGAATTTTCCTGTACACCCAAGGGTTGGTGAGTGATTCTCTATCCAAAAGAACCTTTAAGACCAGTACAAACGTGTTATCCTCTGCACCGTCAGAGAAGAGTTAACAGACAGCTGTAGGGTTTGGTTAACTAAGTTATCCTCTAAAAATGTTCTTTTAGAGATGAAGGTTATCCTCTGTTCAGGCAGGGAAGATTAACATTATGTGCTAATATTGGTATCCTCTGTTCAGGCAGGGAAGATTAGCATTACGTGCTAATATTGGTATCCTCTGTAAATTTAGGGAAGTTTGATCCTCTGCTTTATAAGGGACGGTTGTTTATCCTCTGTTTAATCAGGGAAGGTGGTGTGTTAACAGAATAGTCATCCTCTACTTTGCTAGAGAAGAAGGTTCATCCTCTGTTAATTCAGGGAAGGTTACAACTGTTACAGTGGGTTAGCAAGTTGGTCCTACTCTGCTCACCAGAGAAGGTTGAACACATTACGATGTGTATTAACTAGGTTAACCTCTGCTCTGTCAGGGAAGTGTTGAAGTGTATTGTTGTGCCAGAAAGACATTACAAAATGTTGAGAAAGAACGCTAGACTAATTCCAACAACTGAGAAAGGTGGACTAGCTACCCCTTTATGGACAGATAGTGAGTTCAAATCATTGTTGTTAGGAAAGCACATGGACTCAATAGTTACTGAGTCAGTCAGATTGGATTTGACAAAGAAATTTGGGATTCATCCAGAAAAAGTTTGGTCCATTGAAGAATGCAAAAAGGTACTTGGTGCTTGTATTCGGAAGAAAAATATGAAGGGCATTATCTGCTGCCACAGAGAATTTACTGCTAATCCATTGTGCTCTGCACGCGTGGGTTGGAATCCCATCCTCGTCGTTTGGTGGCGTTAGTGCTCGAGAGAACGCATCTCGTCTGGCAAAGCTGCTCAAAGCCCCTTGCTACCAACTGTAATGTCGTCACACTAAAAATAGCTGCAGAAAAACACCACAGCCAAACTTCAAGCAGCGCGCCAAGCGACGAGGTGGCCGAGTGGTTAAGGCGATGGACTGCTAATCCATTGTGCTCTGCACGCGTGGGTTCGAATCCCATCCTCGTCGATCGATGGCTTTAGTGTTTCGGAGAGCCTAGTGCACCTGGCATAGCTGCTCAAGGCACCTTGCTGCCAACTTTAATGTCCTCATTCGAAAAATAGCTGCAGAAAAAAGCTACCAAAGCGCTATTCTGAAACCATAACCATTTTCAACAGATCTCATCTGTGACAGCGGAGCATTTAATGTATGCCTAAATGCAAGTCATTTTGAAAACGCCTGTGAATGGGAGCTCTTCTCTAACAAGCAGAGTTGCGCAGCGGAAGTGTGCTGGGCCCAGAGGTCAATGGATCGAAACCATCCTCTACTAAAACTGTTTTATTTATATTCATTTCCTGTTCCTACTCAAAGAAAAGCTTCCAAAACACTGTGCTGAATCCATAAACCTTTACTCTGTTTGCCTTTTTTAAACACCAAGCCTATTGTTGTCACTGAAGCAGAAGTAATGGGGGCATGTGGGTGCTGGCATTTTACAAAGCCTCAGTGGCCTAATGGATAAGGCACTGGCCTCCTAAGCCAGGGATTGTGGGTTCGAGTCCCATCTGGGGTGGTCTAAAGCAGAGTGGCGCAGCGGAAGCGTGCTGGGCCCATAACCCAGAGGTCGATGGATCGAAACCATCCTCTGCTAAAACTGTTTTATTTATAAACACGCTCTGTTCCTACTTGAGGTAAAGCTACCAAAACGCTATTCGGAAACCATAACCATTTTCAACAGATCTCATCTGTGACAGCGGAGCATTTAATGTATGCCTAAACGCAAGTCATTTCGAAAACACCTGTGAATGGAAGCTTGTTTACAGCAAGCAGAGTGGCGCAGCGGAAGCGTGCTGGGCCCATAACCCAGAGGTCGATGGATCGAAACCATCCTCTGCTATGACTATTTTATTTATATTCATGTCCAGATTTTACTCAAAGAAAAGCTACCACAACGCTATTCTAAAGTCATAATAAATTTGACTATAATCGATGAACCATTACTGTGCTTGCCTTGTTTAATTTCCAAGCCTATTGTTGTCACTGAAGCAGAAGCAATGAGGGCATGTGAGCACTGGTGTTTAGCAGCCCCAGTGGCCTAATGGATAAGGCACTGTCATCCTAAGCCAGAGTTTGTGGGTTCGAGTCCTGTCTGAAGCGGTTTAAAGCAGAGTGGCCCATGACCCCGATTGAAACCATCTTCTGCTATGACTGCTTTACTTATAAGTGCATTCTGCTCCTACTTGGAGAAAAGCTACCACAGCGCTATGCTGAAACTATAACCATTCTCAACAGATCTCATGAGTGGCAGAGGAGCATTTAATGTATGCCTAACCTGTCTACCAACCTGCAGTCAGTTCAGCACGGTAGTGTAGACAAGTGTTTTTACTCATGTTTTATTATAGCATAACAGTAAAATAAAAATGATGTCTATAATTCAATTGGACATTCATCTATGCATTCATTGTACATTATACTGCACTAACTAGTTTCATTACTTTACTTGTCAGAAACATCAGCAACAGATAAAGAAGAATCCTGCATCAAAAGATGGCTTCCACTTGCATGTGAGACAGAGCGAGAAGAGAAAAAGAGGAATGAAGGTGGACTGTCTAAGAAACCTGTTATGAGATGCCTACCGCGATGTTGAGGCCATCACCATCATCTCCGCACCGTTTCTATGGTAACCAAATCTCCTGTGCTCATCAGATTCGTGCGGCTGCAGCTTGTTTGTGGTAACGGCGAAAAGAATGATTTGTTGAACATCCGCGAAAATGTTAAAGTATGTAAAACAGTGACTGAACTTAAACATATGCTTTCATTAAAGCTGGTGCTCTGTGTGCTCTGGTGCTTTTGCTTGTGGCCCAAATCTGGAAAACAGGAGCGGACCGCCCATGTGCCATCATTCCTGCCAAACGTCGCTGTGAGGTTTCTGTAGTGTAGTGGTCATCACGTTCGCCTAACACGCGAAAGGTCCTCGGTTCGAAACCGAGCAGAAACAGCGGTCAGCTTTTGACCGAAAATATAAATGGTTTGCAAAACCAGTACGATTTTGTCTCTCACTCTCTCTCTCTCTGCTTGCAGGGCAGAACATGGGATGACCCTGTCTTCGAAAAAGCACCCGAGGGGCGCTGTGAGGTTTCTGTAGTGTAGTGGTTATCACGTTCGCCTAACACGCGAAAGGTCCTCGGTTCGAAACCGAGCAGAAACAGCGGTTAGCTTTTGCCCGAAAATATAAACTGTTTGCGACACCAGTAGGATTTAGCTCCTCTTCTTTTTACGCCTTTTAAGAGGCATGCGCCAGATGATTTCTGTCTCCGCCCAAAACTGACAGGTTTCCGTAGTGTAGTGGTTATCACGTTCGCCTCACACGCGAAAGGTCCCCAGTTCGAAACTGGGCGGAAACAGGGAGTCGCTTTTGCCAACATTTCCTGAGGGAATTTCTTGTGAGCAGATCAGTACACCTGCTGCGCAATTTGCGGTGTAAACTCTTCAAAGAAAAGGCACAAAAATAAAACAAACGACCAGTGAGGTTTCCTGTAACGGCAAACAGCTGTTTTGCTACTAAAAGTAGCAGCTTTTTGCCATTTTAAGAGCACTGCGCAGTCTGTCGTTTCAGTCGTTGTCAACAAGCGTGCGCTACGATCGGAACACGTTAGTCCTCGGGTTCCGTGGTGTAGCGGTTATCACGTTCGCTTTACACGCGAAAGGTCCCCTGGGCGGAAACAGATGAGGCTTGTCAACAAGCGTGCGCTACGATCGGAACACGTTAGTCCTCGGGTTTCCGTGGTGTAGCGGTTATCACGTTCGCTTTACACGCGAAAGGTCCCCTGGGCGGAAACAGATGAGGCTTTTGTAATATACATGCCGAACTGGCTCTCCAGTAAGAGGATGTCCACGCTGCAAAGTTCTTACTGCTCTAGGCAGACTGCCATGCCGAAGGAGCTCTGTCCTGTTTGTGGAATTTACATTGACTGTCACTCTTAGCACTCTTTTCCTTATAAGGAATCAATTGATATCACGTTCGCCTCGCAAGTGTGGGATTACACATTTAAGAATCTGTTTAAGATCTGCTGATCCTACATCCTGACATAACATCACATGGAATATTATGGTGAAGTACATTGTATTTAGCATTTTAAGGTAAAAAAGGATGACTTTCTAAGAAAATCAAGTCAGGCAGCCCAGGTGTCTTTATGCACTTCCTGACCATTTGGCATGACAAGCTCAAGACACAGCTCTGCCTTTGTCTCGATGATAATGTGAAGGTATGGGCGATACCGTCAGGCTGATTGGATTAGCACCTATGCATTTGAATGACACTGTTATGCTGATTAGATCAGGGCTGGGGAAATGCCGGTAACGGGCTGATTCCTGCACTGCATTTGCATGCTTGGATGACTACAGCGACGCACAGCGCGTTTCTCAATAAAGAGTAACTTCTGCTTGAAAGATATCCCAACGTCTCCTGGTCTCTGCTTCGACGAGGAAAAAGTTTCCTACAGTTTTGGTGCCGTGACCCGGATAGAGCTTCTCACCTCAATCCAGATTGAAACTTCAAGCACAACAAAGATCTGATCCAAAAGAAGATCCAGGCTGAATTTTCCTGTACACCCAAGGGTTGGTGAGTGATTCTCTATCCAAAAGAACCTTTAAGACCAGTACAAACGTGTTATCCTCTGCACCGTCAGAGAAGAGTTAACAGACAGCTGTAGGGTTTGGTTAACTAAGTTATCCTCTAAAAATGTTCTTTTAGAGATGAAGGTTATCCTCTGTTCAGGCAGGGAAGATTAACATTATGTGCTAATATTGGTATCCTCTGTTCAGGCAGGGAAGATTAGCATTACGTGCTAATATTGGTATCCTCTGTAAATTTAGGGAAGTTTGATCCTCTGCTTTATAAGGGACGGTTGTTTATCCTCTGTTTAATCAGGGAAGGTGGTGTGTTAACAGAATAGTCATCCTCTACTTTGCTAGAGAAGAAGGTTCATCCTCTGTTAATTCAGGGAAGGTTACAACTGTTACAGTGGGTTAGCAAGTTGGTCCTACTCTGCTCACCAGAGAAGGTTGAACACATTACGATGTGTATTAACTAGGTTAACCTCTGCTCTGTCAGGGAAGTGTTGAAGTGTATTGTTGTGCCAGAAAGACATTACAAAATGTTGAGAAAGAACGCTAGACTAATTCCAACAACTGAGAAAGGTGGACTAGCTACCCCTTTATGGACAGATAGTGAGTTCAAATCATTGTTGTTAGGAAAGCACATGGACTCAATAGTTACTGAGTCAGTCAGATTGGATTTGACAAAGAAATTTGGGATTCATCCAGAAAAAGTTTGGTCCATTGAAGAATGCAAAAAGGTACTTGGTGCTTGTATTCGGAAGAAAAATATGAAGGGCATTATCTGCTGCCACAGAGAATTTACTGCTAATCCATTGTGCTCTGCACGCGTGGGTTGGAATCCCATCCTCGTCGTTTGGTGGCGTTAGTGCTCGAGAGAACGCATCTCGTCTGGCAAAGCTGCTCAAAGCCCCTTGCTACCAACTGTAATGTCGTCACACTAAAAATAGCTGCAGAAAAACACCACAGCCAAACTTCAAGCAGCGCGCCAAGCGACGAGGTGGCCGAGTGGTTAAGGCGATGGACTGCTAATCCATTGTGCTCTGCACGCGTGGGTTCGAATCCCATCCTCGTCGATCGATGGCTTTAGTGTTTCGGAGAGCCTAGTGCACCTGGCATAGCTGCTCAAGGCACCTTGCTGCCAACTTTAATGTCCTCATTCGAAAAATAGCTGCAGAAAAAAGCTACCAAAGCGCTATTCTGAAACCATAACCATTTTCAACAGATCTCATCTGTGACAGCGGAGCATTTAATGTATGCCTAAATGCAAGTCATTTTGAAAACGCCTGTGAATGGGAGCTCTTCTCTAACAAGCAGAGTTGCGCAGCGGAAGTGTGCTGGGCCCAGAGGTCAATGGATCGAAACCATCCTCTACTAAAACTGTTTTATTTATATTCATTTCCTGTTCCTACTCAAAGAAAAGCTTCCAAAACACTGTGCTGAATCCATAAACCTTTACTCTGTTTGCCTTTTTTAAACACCAAGCCTATTGTTGTCACTGAAGCAGAAGTAATGGGGGCATGTGGGTGCTGGCATTTTACAAAGCCTCAGTGGCCTAATGGATAAGGCACTGGCCTCCTAAGCCAGGGATTGTGGGTTCGAGTCCCATCTGGGGTGGTCTAAAGCAGAGTGGCGCAGCGGAAGCGTGCTGGGCCCATAACCCAGAGGTCGATGGATCGAAACCATCCTCTGCTAAAACTGTTTTATTTATAAACACGCTCTGTTCCTACTTGAGGTAAAGCTACCAAAACGCTATTCGGAAACCATAACCATTTTCAACAGATCTCATCTGTGACAGCGGAGCATTTAATGTATGCCTAAACGCAAGTCATTTCGAAAACACCTGTGAATGGAAGCTTGTTTACAGCAAGCAGAGTGGCGCAGCGGAAGCGTGCTGGGCCCATAACCCAGAGGTCGATGGATCGAAACCATCCTCTGCTATGACTATTTTATTTATATTCATGTCCAGATTTTACTCAAAGAAAAGCTACCACAACGCTATTCTAAAGTCATAATAAATTTGACTATAATCGATGAACCATTACTGTGCTTGCCTTGTTTAATTTCCAAGCCTATTGTTGTCACTGAAGCAGAAGCAATGAGGGCATGTGAGCACTGGTGTTTAGCAGCCCCAGTGGCCTAATGGATAAGGCACTGTCATCCTAAGCCAGAGTTTGTGGGTTCGAGTCCTGTCTGAAGCAGGTTTAAAGCAGAGTGGCCCATGACCCCGATTGAAACCATCTTCTGCTATGACTGCTTTACTTATAAGTGCATTCTGCTCCTACTTGGAGAAAAGCTACCACAGCGCTATGCTGAAACTATAACCATTCTCAACAGATCTCATGAGTGGCAGAGGAGCATTTAATGTATGCCTAACCTGTCTACCAACCTGCAGTCAGTTCAGCACGGTAGTGTAGACAAGTGTTTTTACTCATGTTTTATTATAGCATAACAGTAAAATAAAAATGATGTCTATAATTCAATTGGACATTCATCTATGCATTCATTGTACATTATACTGCACTAACTAGTTTCATTACTTTACTTGTCAGAAACATCAGCAACAGATAAAGAAGAATCCTGCATCAAAAGATGGCTTCCACTTGCATGTGAGACAGAGCGAGAAGAGAAAAAGAGGAATGAAGGTGGACTGTCTAAGAAACCTGTTATGAGATGCCTACCGCGATGTTGAGGCCATCACCATCATCTCCGCACCGTTTCTATGGTAACCAAATCTCCTGTGCTCATCAGATTCGTGCGGCTGCAGCTTGTTTGTGGTAACGGCGAAAAGAATGATTTGTTGAACATCCGCGAAAATGTTAAAGTATGTAAAACAGTGACTGAACTTAAACATATGCTTTCATTAAAGCTGGTGCTCTGTGTGCTCTGGTGCTTTTGCTTGTGGCCCAAATCTGGAAAACAGGAGCGGACCGCCCATGTGCCATCATTCCTGCCAAACGTCGCTGTGAGGTTTCTGTAGTGTAGTGGTCATCACGTTCGCCTAACACGCGAAAGGTCCTCGGTTCGAAACCGAGCAGAAACAGCGGTCAGCTTTTGACCGAAAATATAAATGGTTTGCAAAACCAGTACGATTTTGTCTCTCACTCTCTCTCTCTCTGCTTGCAGGGCAGAACATGGGATGACCCTGTCTTCGAAAAAGCACCCGAGGGGCGCTGTGAGGTTTCTGTAGTGTAGTGGTTATCACGTTCGCCTAACACGCGAAAGGTCCTCGGTTCGAAACCGAGCAGAAACAGCGGTTAGCTTTTGCCCGAAAATATAAACTGTTTGCGACACCAGTAGGATTTAGCTCCTCTTCTTTTTACGCCTTTTAAGAGGCATGCGCCAGATGATTTCTGTCTCCGCCCAAAACTGACAGGTTTCCGTAGTGTAGTGGTTATCACGTTCGCCTCACACGCGAAAGGTCCCCAGTTCGAAACTGGGCGGAAACAGGGAGTCGCTTTTGCCAACATTTCCTGAGGGAATTTCTTGTGAGCAGATCAGTACACCTGCTGCGCAATTTGCGGTGTAAACTCTTCAAAGAAAAGGCACAAAAATAAAACAAACGACCAGTGAGGTTTCCTGTAACGGCAAACAGCTGTTTTGCTACTAAAAGTAGCAGCTTTTTGCCATTTTAAGAGCACTGCGCAGTCTGTCGTTTCAGTCGTTGTCAACAAGCGTGTGCTACGATCGGAACACGTTAGTCCTCGGGTTTCCGTGGTGTAGCGGTTATCACGTTCGCTTTACACGCGAAAGGTCCCCTGGGCGGAAACAGATGAGGCTTTTGTAATATACATGCCGAACTGGCTCTCCAGTAAGAGGATGTCCACGCTGCAAAGTTCTTACTGCTCTAGGCAGACTGCCATGCCGAAGGAGCTCTGTCCTGTTTGTGGAATTTACATTGACTGTCACTCTTAGCACTCTTTTCCTTATAAGGAATCAATTGATATCACGTTCGCCTCGCAAGTGTGGGATTACACATTTAAGAATCTGTTTAAGATCTGCTGATCCTACATCTTGACATAACATCACATGGAATATTATGGTGAAGTACATTGTATTTAGCATTTTAAGGTAAAAAAGGATGACTTTCTAAGAAAATCAAGTCAGGCAGCCCAGGTGTCTTTATGCACTTCCTGACCATTTGGCATGACAAGCTCAAGACACAGCTCTGCCTTTGTCTCGATGATAATGTGAAGGTATGGGCGATACCGTCAGGCTGATTGGATTAGCACCTATGCATTTGAATGACACTGTTATGCTGATTAGATCAGGGCTGGGGAAATGCCGGTAACGGGCTGATTCCTGCACTGCATTTGCATGCTTGGATGACTACAGCGACGCACAGCGCGTTTCTCAATAAAGAGTAACTTCTGCTTGAAAGATATCCCAACGTCTCCTGGTCTCTGCTTCGACGAGGAAAAAGTTTCCTACAGTTTTGGTGCCGTGACCCGGATAGAGCTTCTCACCTCAATCCAGATTGAAACTTCAAGCACAACAAAGATCTGATCCAAAAGAAGATCCAGGCTGAATTTTCCTGTACACCCAAGGGTTGGTGAGTGATTCTCTATCCAAAAGAACCTTTAAGACCAGTACAAACGTGTTATCCTCTGCACCGTCAGAGAAGAGTTAACAGACAGCTGTAGGGTTTGGTTAACTAAGTTATCCTCTAAAAATGTTCTTTTAGAGATGAAGGTTATCCTCTGTTCAGGCAGGGAAGATTAACATTATGTGCTAATATTGGTATCCTCTGTTCAGGCAGGGAAGATTAGCATTACGTGCTAATATTGGTATCCTCTGTAAATTTAGGGAAGTTTGATCCTCTGCTTTATAAGGGACGGTTGTTTATCCTCTGTTTAATCAGGGAAGGTGGTGTGTTAACAGAATAGTCATCCTCTACTTTGCTAGAGAAGAAGGTTCATCCTCTGTTAATTCAGGGAAGGTTACAACTGTTACAGTGGGTTAGCAAGTTGGTCCTACTCTGCTCACCAGAGAAGGTTGAACACATTACGATGTGTATTAACTAGGTTAACCTCTGCTCTGTCAGGGAAGTGTTGAAGTGTATTGTTGTGCCAGAAAGACATTACAAAATGTTGAGAAAGAACGCTAGACTAATTCCAACAACTGAGAAAGGTGGACTAGCTACCCCTTTATGGACAGATAGTGAGTTCAAATCATTGTTGTTAGGAAAGCACATGGACTCAATAGTTACTGAGTCAGTCAGATTGGATTTGACAAAGAAATTTGGGATTCATCCAGAAAAAGTTTGGTCCATTGAAGAATGCAAAAAGGTACTTGGTGCTTGTATTCGGAAGAAAAATATGAAGGGCATTATCTGCTGCCACAGAGAATTTACTGCTAATCCATTGTGCTCTGCACGCGTGGGTTGGAATCCCATCCTCGTCGTTTGGTGGCGTTAGTGCTCGAGAGAACGCATCTCGTCTGGCAAAGCTGCTCAAAGCCCCTTGCTACCAACTGTAATGTCGTCACACTAAAAATAGCTGCAGAAAAACACCACAGCCAAACTTCAAGCAGCGCGCCAAGCGACGAGGTGGCCGTTACTTCCAGCCATCGGCCGGCTAAACACTTCCTAACACTTCCTAACAATATTTGAATACCTCCGAACTAGTTCAGAACACTTCCGAACGAAAGTCCGAACGAGTTGCGAACACCTCCAAAGTAAATCCGAACAGGTCCTAACGCACATCCGAAAACTCCGAACTGATGGGGCAAAGGAGCCAATCAAGTCCTACCGAAAAAGAGCCAATCAGCAATCGAGTTGACATGCAGGCCAATCTCGCCGCTGATTGGCTGATTGGTTGTCGTGACATTCCCGCTGTTTGCAACTCACGGGACATAGTCTGCTATGGGGAGATTCAAGGTAAGCGTTATCAAATTACAAATTCTTGTTAACCTATTTGTTTAAACATTAATTCATGATTTGGAATAAAGATTATTTGGTTTGGTACACTTAAGGCAAGTTAACTTAACATTGACGTGTGACAGTTAGTGCTAACTAACGCTAGTTAACCCTCTATAGCACGTCATTTTATTTTTTGGGGGGAAAATAATTTTTTAATATTTTCTTGGGGATCCCTGATAATATATCCATCATAAAATGTGTCGACCCCCCCACCCCAGATCCAGATGTTGGTTTGTTGCCTCAGGGCAACAATGTGTTAAAGAAAAAAATACTATAGTAATTTATAGTAAATACTATAGTGTTTTTGAACCATACTATAGTAAAGTATTTGAATTAATTTGTTGTGGTAATTTTGTGGTAATTTTACAGTTGCTGTGGTAATATAACAACTATAGTAATTTAAACAAATTACTTCACCCAATACTGTACTAAGTTTTCTACAACAGGGTATATTATACTACAATACACTACAGTTTATTGTAGTAAAAATAGTAGTAGTAACTACAGTATTTATTACAGTGGTAACACTTTACAATAATGTTCATTAGTTAAACATTAGTTAATGTATTAACTAACATGAACTAACCATGAGAAATACATTTGTTACTGTGGTTACTAATCTTCGTTAATGTTAGTTAATGAAAATACAGTTGTTCGTTGTTTGTTCATGTTAGTTCACAGCTAACACGATTTTAATAATGTATTAGTAAATGTTGAAATTAACATTACCAAAGATTAATAAATCCTGTATAAGTGTAGTTCATTATTAGTTCATGTTAACTAATGTAGTTAACTAATGTTAACTAATTAACCTAAAGTGTTACCATTACAGTTTATCAGTTTACTATAGTTAATACTACAATTTATACGGTATATTATAATATATACAGAATACTACAATTTACTATAGTATGGTTCAAAAACACTGTTGTATTTACTGTGGGTGTGCCAATATATGCATTAGAAAATGTTATTAGTTTTTTATTTTTTTTACATAGGAGGACTTGAATGCACCATATGGTTCTAATATGCATCCACACTTTAGCATGATAGGCCTATTGCCCTAAGGCAAAAAAAAAAAAAAACAGTTTAACAATTCTACTGTTGCTATATTAACATAGCCAAAAGACACTGCCAAGAAATGCTCAACTACATTGATTTGTTCCACAATATTTTTCAGATATGACCAAAACAGGCAAATCCTCCGCCTATTGGAATGACGTCTGCTATAGGTATGCCCAGGGCACCTTCCAGTTCAGTACAGGCAAAAGGCCTGGAAGCAGAAAATGGAAGGAGGCCCTGGAGCGGATTGATGCCTGTCCCCTGCAAAGGGGGAATAAGGTGGACCTGTTTGGCAGGCATATAGTGTGCACTTGTGGGTTCCATAAGGTAGGTATATGAAATAATATATCAAAGGCATGATAAGTCCCTGTATCATGTAATAGACTATTTTATGGACCATCCCCTGATCTGTTATCAGAGTGCACAGTTCTGCAGAATAATTGGTGAAATTATTTAACATGAAGAGTATGGCCTTCTTTTGTTCCTAATTTTTGTTTTCTCCTAGTCAACAGATAAGGCAGGGCCTAATGTAGTGGCAGGCAGCAGCTCAGAGGAGGCAGGGACATCACAGGGAGAACAGGGGGTGAAGTGTTCTCTGTGTAGTGTGGTTGTGGAGGCAGAGAAGTTCTCCGAGCACCTCTCTGACCACCACGCTGAAGAGAGGTGTGACACCTGTGGGGCCAGGGTCCAGGGTGCTGTTGGACTCCTCCAACACATTGAGTCCAACCATTATGGGGCCCTGTTGGCTCCACGTGTCAGCCCATCAAAAAGTCCCACACCATCTCCACAGCTGGCGCCACCTCCGCAGCACTTGCCGTCTCCACTGCCAGCATCAGTGTCTCCATCCCCGCAGCCCCACTCCATCCCCACGCCACTCTCCAGCTCTACAGCCCTCACCACCACCACCACCACGGCCCACTCCGTCCCTGCAGCCCACTCCATCCTCACATCCAGCACCCTCACTGCCCACACCACCTCTGCCTCAGGCTGTTACTGATTGGGAAAGCTTTCTTCCTAGTCAGTTCAAGAGAGTCCTCCAGCCAGCAGATTGGGTGTGGATTGCCAAGTGCCTCTATGAGCCCACAGGACAGCTGAGGCAGAAGATCCAGGAGAACTGGTTTTATCCACCGATGCAGCCCAAGCCGTCTCCTCCTGAGCCCGGGTGGTACTTCCGACAGAGGATGTTCTTGTGGGCACCAATGAGGATGTGGGGCATTCCTCTTAAATGTCCACAGTGTGGCCGTAAGATGCACCATTCAGGGATCTACCCGAAGGTCAGGGAGGTGATCGACATGGATAGCCGCTACTACCTGGTGGGTGGAGACTATCCACGCTGCAGTGTATGCAGGTTGCCAGTATGCCCATGGAGCCAGGACATCCTTTTACAACTGGATGTGGCACACAGGACACTGTTTCCAGCAGTGCTGACCACTCAGCTAGCCCTAGACAGGACATGTGTGACCCTTCCTCAGGCCAAGGACCAGTGGCAACAGTTCCTCCTACCTCCAGTCAGCAGTAGAGGAAGTCCACAGTGAGGAGTGGGCACGACGGACCATCCAGTACCTCTCTGACTGTGAGCATCATTTTAGAAAGGTTGCCCTGGTCCAATCTGCAACGGCACCTTCCTTTTCTGCACCTGCACCCTTCAGGCCGCTTCCACTCGCCCAGTGGTTTGAGACTGTCCACTCCAACGACATCCTCAGCCATGTGGACGAGATGAAGGGGGTGATTACCTCCACCTATGGCCGAATCCTAAAGATGGATTCTACTAAGAAGGTACAGTAAATGAAGGATTGAGCATGAGTTTTATTTTCAGCCATCCATGTTAAGTAATTGGAATAGATATAATTTATCATAATGATGAAAAAGTGTGCATTTGTGTTATATATGCTGTAATGGACCGTAACAAAAAGAAGAAAATGTATAATTAAGTCTCATAATGTCTTTATGTTTTCTTATGCTTGTTTTTCAGATCACCAAAAAGCTTGCTGGTGGCATTGGGGACACGGCTGCATGGATGACCAACATTGGCAATGAGCTCGGCCAGGTTCTGAACAGTGTTTTAACAACAGCTGAAGGTGCGGGACTAAAGGAGCTGTGCCAGGGCGTCGTCAGACGCTACCAGAATGCTGGCGAGCCAGAGCCGGAGGTCATCTATGTTGACCGGGATTGCTGCAGTCAGTCAGGTGGGATTTTCAGATTACTAACTTTATCAAATGTGGATAAAGACCCTGGACCACAAAACCAAGTCTTAATGGTCAGTTTTTTTAAATTAAGATGTAGACATCATCTGAAAGGCAAGCTTATTCTGAGTAAATAATCTTTCCATTTGATGTATGGTTTGTTAGGATAGGACAATATTTGGCCCAGATATAAACTATTTGAAAATCTGGAATCTGAGGGTGCAAAAAAATCAAAATATTGAGAAAATCACCTTTAAAGTTGCCTAAATGAAGTCCTTAGCAATGCATATCCACTCACAAAAATAAATGTTTTATATATTTATGTTAGGAAATTTACAAAATATCCTCATGGAACATGATCTTTACCTAATATCCTAATGATTTTTGGCATTAAAAAAAAATCAATAATTTTGACCCATACAATGTATTGTTGGCTATTGCTACAAATATTCCTGTGTGACTTATGATTGGTTTTGTGGTCCAGGGTCACAAATGTGCATTGCAATATATTTTACAAAAGTTAATAGTGGTGGTAATTAGTATTATTATTACCATCAATGTAATGTAATTGTAATTAATTATAATGACTGAAAAGTATGTTGAAATTAAATCAAATGCATGCTTTTTGATTATTTATTTTCCCTATCCACAGGTGCACCTGCGGTGCTAAAACTTTTTCGGCCATGGAAGTGTATCGTAAGGCTAGATATCTTCCATTTTATGAGAAGATTCAACTGTGGCCTTACTACAGAGCACCACCCTCTCTATGGTACCTTTTGTTCTAAACTTTCCTCCTGTATCTTTGAGTGGGATCAGGAGGATGTGAAAGAACTTAAGGCGGCCAAGAGAGGGGAGTGGAAAAAACAGACATGGTGGACAGGCTCCCACTGAGGCACAGCTCATGGCCAGCATCAGCCCAGGTGAACTGGCAAAGCACTGTAGGCGGCGGACGCGCGGGGCTGAGGAGATCCAGGCCATGATTTCAGGGCTGCTGGAATCAGTGTGGGAGCTAACCGACACTACAGGGCTTCG
Organism: Ctenopharyngodon idella; assembly: GCF_019924925.1. Taxonomy (NCBI): domain Eukaryota; kingdom Metazoa; phylum Chordata; class Actinopteri; order Cypriniformes; family Xenocyprididae; genus Ctenopharyngodon; species Ctenopharyngodon idella. Next base: position 32,048,448 of record NC_067228.1, on the reverse strand, counting down.
CCTGGTTAACCCTGACAGCATGCGCCATGTTTGGGAGATGCAGCAAAAAACACCTCGAGTGCATCCAGGACCCTCCACATGTAGACTTGTATACAAAGACGGGGACACTCCAGAAGGGTGGCAAAGTCCTAAATGTGCTTAGGTGTGGCAGAGGGTCATCCTCTCTGGAGAGTTTTCACCGCCACCAGTGTGCCTTCATTCCTGGTAAATTCTGAATGTTAAATTGCATAATGTTCTGTAGATTTTTAAGTTGTAAAGATTGCTATTGTTTCAACATTATAGATATAGAACCCTGGGTACTACCTGGATTTGGCTTGTTTTCATGGAATTTACTACCAGCTTATTATTCTATGTTACTGTTCTATAACTGTGTCATTAAATTTGTATGTCCTCAGTTTGAAATAATTGCTGACTGAATCTGTACATTTTCATTCTTAGGATGGAGATGCAATGCCATGCACACACAAATGTATATGTTAGAGGGGGCCTCGAGGTGGAACATGAGCCGGGCAAAAGAAGCTGTATCTGTGGTGGGGGCCTCAACCGTCAGGACATTTGATGTCTGCTTAATGTCTCCATCTTAACAACATGAGCCAACGGGTCCTTGGTTGTGCTTTGATGCCAGAATTCACCCCTCCAGGAAAACCCACTGGTAAAATATCTCTCAGGGAAATGCTGAGCATTGGAGTATTCCTCTCTCTCTCCTGTGTTTGTGTGTGTGTGTCCTCTCCCCATTAACAATGTGTAAAAAATTATTGCAGAGGAGCGTATTGCAGTGGAGTACTTGTTGGCCCAGTCTAATAGAGGCGACCAGTTGATTGGTGACACTGGTGATCACAGTGACATGCCTGAAGTCCCCTCAGAGGAGCCCGAAGATGACAGTGGTTTTGACAGGACTGTGTGCCATGCAGCTGATCTTAGGGCTGGTGACTCTGACCCTTCAGTAGCTGCCGTGGAGGCCCAGGTGACCAGTCAGGTGGGTGACACTGGACCCAAATCCCCTGATGAGGAGGTCAGTGAGGAAGAGGGGGATGACACTGCAAGTCCTAGCAGATCCGGGCAGGTAATGTTGCTATCCTGTACTATCTTTTACTTTTTAAAAAAATGTATCTGGTGAAGTGCGAAAACACTTATTGTCAACCATTTGTAAGTTAAAATATTTACTATAACACCATATATATTTATTGGACTGTGGCTGACTTTTTTTTCTCAGTGTGATTCCAGAGGTGTCTTGGGCTGGGAGGCAGTTGATGCCCTGGCAGCCTACCTGGTTGGCCTAAACCGAACAATCACTGCCTTGTCATCACAAGAGGAGGCCAAACATAGTCCAGCTGTACATGGCTCTGCATGCCATGGACAAGGTGCCATCAAAATATAGCCAGAGGGTAAAGAAGAAGACTTTGCCAGGACCATGGAGAGCATCCAGGAAGCGGAGTGGCTCTGCTCCAGGACAGCAGGCAGCAGAGAGGTAATTTGATTGTTTGGATCTTCACTAGTTTATAACCCCACTATACAGTCCAGATTATATCATCCTTCTTTTCCATAGACTGTTCATGACTCATGGGCAGGCGGCTCAGGACCCTGAAGTCCACAGGGTCAGTGAATGTGTTTGCTTACGGCTTTTTAAAGAGTTTAAGCAAGCACGGAACAGGCCCAAGGACACAAGAGGAAAAACTCTGCCAATTCCACAATCAATTGTGATGGTATACAGCCACTTAAAACAGCTGCTGGAGGACAGCAGAGCAGTTCTAGGACAGACTAACCTGGTTCTGGTCCCGATAAACACCACTACTGTCTCCTCGTGGTGAGTCTTCTTTTGTGCAATACTTTTTATACAATCACAATAGTATATCAAGATTGTACTTATAAAACCTTCCTGTAAATGTTTAAAAATTATACTAAGTAAAGACAATGGGCTTTAGTTTTAGTTTAGTTTATTTAACCTTTATTTAACGAGGCATTTTTTTTAAGTCATTACAGTTTTTCTGAATTGCTAAAACACATTTCTTGAAACCATCACTCATTTTCCCTAAACATTAAACATAAATCCAAATCTTCAAACTAATTCACAAAACCTCTGACTCTTATGGCAAAATCAAACAATTGCTTCAAAACACTTTCACCTGTACTCAAGATCATTCATTAGACACTACATCAACAAAATGGAGAACACAACATCCAGAGCATGTAGTTACAGAAAAAAAAGCATATTGTATCACAGTAAACAAATTTACAATTACATAAAGTATAGAAATAACTATGTAAGGTGAATATATTGTATAGTACTGTATTGCAAGTACAGTATTATATTGAATTTATATAGCAGTGAATCTCAACCTTTTTTGAGTAATGGACCCCCCGTCATATTTAGAACCGTCCTCAAGGACCCCAGAATAATAATAATATAATAATAATAATAATAATAATATTGGCTCATTGGTATCATTAATGTCTTTGTGATAACTATATGCAATCAAGTATAATTTAATACCATGTTAGTTGACTTGTCCAATATTCAGTCATATCGTCAGTTATATTATACATATACATGTACATATTATATTCTTCTTTAATGGGAACATGTCAAATGTCAAAATATACATATATTCATATTCAGACATTTTATAAGGACCCCCTGGCATTACGTCAAGGACCACTAGGGGTCCACAGACCCCTGGTTGAGAAACACTGTTATCTAGTAATTGAATGACTGTATATTCAGCACTTGCATGCTGTAAAATATATAGTAGTCTAAATGCAAAAGCCCTTAAAGGTCAAGAAAACTCTAATGAAAAGCATGTTACAGTACACACACACAAAAAAAAAAAGAAGAAGAAGAAAAAACTGCAAAATCAAAGTCAGTGAGAGATTCATTCTGCTTCAGCATCACGTCTTCATGTTGGGTCCAGCCTGAGTCAAGTCAAGTCACCTTTATTTCTATTGCACTTTATTACAATACAGATTGTTTCAAAGCAGCTTTACAGTGATAACAGGTACATGATGATCAGTAATACAAAGAGAGTTCATTTCGGCTGTACAGCATCTCTAAAAGAAAATAGTGTCATTGTTCAGCTGAAGTCAGTTCAGTGTTTGATTCACTTCCGTTGTAAAGATCATCAATTATTATTGTTTCCATCTATTGTTGTATCATCATTTAGCACCTGTGCCACCTGTGCACTCTGAACTGGCTTGTATTTCATACAGTTGGTTTCACATCATTAGAAACAAGTGTGAACAATTTTGAGTCGTTGTGTAAAGGATGACAACTGTGTTGTAGTTGTGCTTAACTTTTGGTGCTTTTACCATTTTGCAACACAAGTGCATCACAGTGCGAAATGTGTTTAACTGAGTGTTGTAATAAAAGCACTCGCTAGGAATTTTTTAAATGCACATACTGAAATATTTGTCTCAAATTTTAATAATTTCTGTAGCACATTCCAATAATTTAGGGCAGTAAATTCAAAACCAATTTTAATAAATTGCTTGAACAATGTTTCTCTTGCAGGCTACTAAGAAGACAGAAACGTGTGGACAGAGACATGCTGCTGCAGGGTACTGCACTGCCTAAACAATTATATTTGGCAAAGGAGCCTCTTCCTGAAGTGCGTGAACTTCCAGCTGCTCCTGCACAGCATGGGCATGAGGCCATGGAATTCGAGGAGCCAGAAAATCAGGAGGGAGAGGCCTTCATTCGCAAACGCATCTCCAACAGGTGCCCACTGCCCACCCCTCCTCCTGGATCTTACTCGGCATTTCCCATATACCCACCAGCACCACACTTTGCATTCTCCCCTTTTGGGTCCTACCCACCCTTTCCCAGCTACCCACCAGGTCTACCAGTGCCTCAGTCTTCCCAGTGTATGCCCCCTCCCCAGTTCCAGCTGCCTCCACAGCCACCTCCCCAGTTCCAGCCGCCTCCCCAGTTCCCCAGTAACCTGCCACCACAAACTTGTCCCTCCACTCAGCCCAGGCAGCGCACCTGGAGAAGGCAGAAAGCTGCCCAAGAGGATGAGGAACGAGCAGCTAGAGGGGAACCACCACGGAAACGCCTAGCAAAGGATATATACCACTATATCTGCAAACACTGTGGGCTGTCAAAAAACAAGACAACTGGCCACACTCAGCTGAAGGGTCGGTGGTATTGCCCAGCCTCAGGCCTCTCTGTTGCACAGTGGAAGGAGAATGTACAGGGAGCTCTTTGATTTGTTTTAATTGGTGTATATAGTAGTTATGTATATAGTTAGGTTTTTATTTAGTTTTTTTTTTTATAGTTGTATATACTTCAGTTTTTAATTGTTTGCTGTGCTGTGTGTTGTGCTGTGAACATTTTGTTTTTAGTTGCTGTGTTTGCAGTGCTTAATTTGCAGCGTTTGTAAAAAAAAAAAAAAAAAAAAACTCTTGTGGTGTAATAGTAACACATCCATCCTTTGGGTGGAAGATTCCAGGTGCAAGTCCTGGCAAGAGTGTGTGGTGTGTTTGTCAGATCAGTATTTTATTTTTTTAAAGTTTTTATTATAAATTGTATAGTCAAAAATCAATCAAACCCTTTACTTAAATCCTTTGTGTGTTCATGAGTGTTCCATTTTTTTTCTTTCCTTTCCCCCCCTTTTCCCCTCTCTTTTCCCTTTCTTTCCCCCGTGTGGCAGTCCCTTTTGCCCTGTTTTTGGCCGAGTGGTTAAGGCGATGGACTGCTAATCCATTGTGCTCTGCACGCGTGGGTTCGAATCCCATCCTCGTCGATCGATGGCTTTAGTGTTTCGGAGAGCCTAGTGCACCTGGCATAGCTGCTCAAGGCACCTTGCTGCC